>NC_073391.1:29645180-29945180 GCF_028641065.1 Leucoraja erinaceus | reverse complement strand
GATTAGGAACTTGGAGGTTCATTGAAATAGCCACCGGCCTTGACAAACTCTTGGTAAGATCCCTGGTTACTAGCTCAAGAGTCAAGAGTGTTTTATTCTCATATGTCCTGTAAAGAAACAATGAACTTCTTACATGTAGCAGCACAACAGATATATAAACCTAGTAGTCTGTAAACACCATAATAAAGAGTCATAGTCATACAGTGTGGAAACATGCACTTCGGCCCATCTTGCCCACGCCGACCAACTTGCCCCATCTACACTAGTCCCACCTGCCTGTGTTTGGCTCTTATCCCGTTAAAGCTGTCCTATCCATGTACCTGTCTAAATGCTTCTTAAACGTTGCGATAGTCCCCGTCCGTTGTGCCATTGTGCCGCCTCTACTGGGCTGAAGGCCGAATTCTGCTTCAAGGTCTTATAGTCTTATAGAGTCTGCTCTGCCATTCAGTCTATTTTTCCCTCTCAGTTCCATTCTACTGCCTTCTCCCTATAGCCTTTCACACCGTAACCTATGACACAAAGGGGGACTTGGCAGTGGCCCTTGCTGAAATGTATCTGAGACCCGACAGTACAAGAAGCCAGCTTCCCTGTGAGAGCGGGAAGATGCGATTCATGGCTTTTCTCTGCCTCCGATTAGCTGGAGTGTCGAGGCAGAGAGCGGAGAGATGCTTGATAATGAGGAGCGTTCAGAGTCAGGGAGCTCGTTACTTAGGCACCATCCACGATTGATAGAACTTTCAGCAGCACCAGTCCTTTCCCAAATGGCCGCCTCTTGTGAAGTCAACACCAGTCTTGTACAACCCTTCTATAAATAGCACTAGCTGCTACACAAAGCCTATTTTGTGGTGACATCGGTTATGACCCCTGCCTTTGTTTAGTTTAGTTTAGTTTGGAGATACAGCCTTGTCGGCGTGGACTCGGTGGGCCGCAGGTCCTGTTTCCGCACCGTCTCTCTAAGTCTAAGTTGATTTGGAATTGCTTTGTACATGTGGCTTTCGGGAGGAGGAGGAGGAGGAGGCTGCAGCATTTTATTTCCAGTGTTGTAAAGCCTTATCTGTAAAATCAAATGATTCATTTATTCAAGATGCTGATGCAAAAGCAGTGTGGTTCAGGGATGTCATTATGACACAGAGTGAAGTCAACGGCACTGCACCGTTGCTATGTAATACGTCTGCAAAAACAAAACTAGCATTAAAGTTAGAGCAGTCCATCCATTATCAGTGGACAGCTGGCATGTTTTGGAGTCAATTAGTAACTGACAGATCGAGCAACAAAGCCTCAGTGTGGAACGTAGAACAGTGCAGCCCAGGAACAGGCCCTTCGGCCCACAATATCAGTGCTGAACACAATAGTCATAGTGTCATACAGCGTGGAAACAGGCCCTCCTGACCACACGATTGTTAGTTTCATGGGAGGTGATCTTGGAGGGGAGGATGCTCCTCAAACTGCGGAGCATCTTGGACAATACAGCTCACCCCCTCCATGACACACTTGTCAACCTGAGGAGTACCAAGAGCAACAGACTGGTTCCACCAAGTACAGAACGCCACAGGGGATTCTATCAAACTGTACAACTCCTCCCCTTTCTGTCGTGGGGTAGACTGACTTCCCCTCCCTAATCTTTGCACATCCCCAACCCTTTCCACTCGTCAATTTAATTTCATGTTTCATGTATTTTGTGTTTTATGACCGTTGGCTGATCAATTTCCCTCCTGGGATAAATAAAGTTCTATTGCATCATATATCAGTGCCGACGTGGTACAGTCATGGAGTCACCCGGCGTGGAAATGGACCCTTCTTCAGAATGATTCAAGTAGAGGGGAGGAAGCTGGAAAAGAGAGGCAGGGGGCAGGACAACGCCTGGCGAGTGATAGGTGGATACAGGTGAAGGGGGTTTCATTGGCAGATGGGTGGAGTAAATTTGTGATGACACAAACCAGAGATGTAAAGGTGTCAGATAAGGAGAGAAGAGGGTTGGGAGCAGGCATCTGAAGAAGGGTCGAAACGTTACCTGTCCTTTCCCTCCACAGATGTTGCCTGACCCAGCATTTGCGTCTGTTTTTAGAGCACTTTGTGTTGTCGAACGTATACCAACACAGCACAGAAACAGGTCCTTTGTTTCAAACAATGTCCAATCAACTCTTAAGATTGTCCAAGATTCTAGCAACTACTTCTAAGAGTTCTATACATTTCTGCATTTCTGCATTTCAGCAAAATCTCACTCTCCATCACGTGGCGTGGCACGGTGGCGCAGCTGGTAGAGCTGCTGCCGCACAGCACCAGAAACCCGGTTTCGATCCTGACCTCGGGTGCTGTCTGTTTAGAGTTTGCACGTTCTCTCTGTGACCGTGTGGATTTCAAGGTTTCATGGTCAGTTTATTGTTACGTGTACCAATTACGGTACAGTGAAATTCAAATTACCATACAGCCAAACTTTAAAAAAAAAGCCACACAACCACATAAAAGTTAACATATACTTCCACCACAGCGGATTTCACATTCCTCACTGTGATGGAAGCCAATAAAGTCCAAACTTCTTCCTCTTTATTCTCCTGCGGTTGGGGCAATCGAACCGTCCGCAGTCAGGGCGATCGAAGCTGCCGTAGACAGCGGTCGAAGCTCCCGCGTCGGGGCAGTCGGAGCTCCTGCGTTGGGGTGGTCGGAGTTCCTGCGGCTTGGAGCTCCCGAAGTCGGTCTTTAACCAGAGACCGTGAGCTCAATGATATTAAAGTCCGCAGTCTCCCGCGGTGGAGCTCTCGGTCAATCTCCAGCAAAGGCCGCCAACTTCACGATGTTAGGCCGCAGTGTGGACGGAGATACGATACGGAAAAAAGTTGCATGTTCATCGAAATAAGAGATTAGAGAAAGTTTCCCCCACTACCCCACCCACCTCCCACATAAGCTAAAGAACCCACAATGGTGGGCAAATTAATGGAAAGGATATTTAGAGATAATATATATAAGCATCTGGATAAACAGGGTCTGATTAGGAACAGTCAACATGGATTTGTGCCTGGAAGGTCATGTTTACCTAATCTTCTTGAATTTTTTGAAGAGGTTACTCGGGAAATTGATGAGGGTAAAGCAGTGGATGTTGTATATATGGACTTCAGTAAGGCCTTTGACAAGGTTCCTCACGGAAGGTTGGTTAAAAGGTTCAATTGTTGGGTATTAATGGGGGAGTGAGGCCAGTGACTAGTGACTAGTGGGATGCCACAGAGATCTTTGTTGGGTCCACTGTTGTTTGTCATGTACATCAATGATCTGGATGATGGTGTGGTAAATTGGATTAGTAAGTATGCAGATGATACTAAGATAGGTGGGGTTGTGGATAATGAAGTAGATTTTCAAAGTCTACAGAGAGATTTATGCCAGTTGGAAGAGTGGGCTGAAAGATGGCAGATGGAGTTTAATGCTGATAAGTGTGAGGTGCTACATCTTGGCAGGACAAATCAAAATAGGACGTACATGGTAAATGGTAGGGAATTGAAGAATGCAGGTGAACAGAGGGATCTGGGAATAACTGTACACAGTTCCCTGAAAGTGGAATCTCATGTAGATAGGGTGGTAAATAAAGCTTTTGGTGTGCTGGCCTTTATAAATCAGAGCATTGAATATAGAAGTTGGGATGTAATGTTAAAATTGTACAAGGCATTGGTGAGGCCAATTCTGGAGTATGGTGTACAATTTTGGTCGCCTAATTATAGGAAGGATGTCAACAAAATAGAGAGAGTACAGAGGGGATTTACTAGAATGTTGCCTGGTTTTCAGCAACTAAGTTACAGAGAAAGGTTGAACAAGTTAGGGCTTTATTCTTTGGAGCGCAGAAGGTTAAGGGGGACTTGATAGAGGTTTTTTAAAATGATGAGAGGGATAGACAGAGTTGACGTGGATAAGCTTTTCCCACTGAGAGTAGGGAAGATTCAAACAAGGGGACATGACTTGAGAATTAAAGGACAGAAGTTTAGGGGTAACATGAGGGGGAACTTTTTTACTCAGAGAGTGGTGGCTGTGTGGAATGAGCTTCCAGTGAAGGTGGTGGAGGCAGGTTCGTTTTTATCATTTAAAAATAAACTGGATAGTTATATGGACGGGAAAGGAATGGAGGGTTATGGTCTGAGCGCAGGTAGATGGGACTAGGGGAGAATACGTGTTCGGCACGGACTAGGGTCGAGATGGCCTGTTTCCCGTGCTGTAATTGTTATATGGTTAAAAATATATATTTAACGCATACAACCAAACAACAAAGAAGGAAGGGACAGATAGACTGTTGGTGAGGCAGCCATTGCTGGCGCCACCCGGTGGTTAAAGACGTGTGGGTTCCTAGGCCCTCTGTAAATTATCCCCTGGTGCATAGGGAGTGGATGAAAAAGTGAGATAACATAGAACTAGAGTGATTGGGCGACCGATAGATGGTGTGGACTTGAAGGGCCTGTTTGCATGCTGTATCTCCAATACTAAAACTAAGAAAATGTCCTCTCAGCACCTTTCAGTGCCTCTAAATATGCCAGTACAGCAAGCAAGGTCTGGCGGTAACTTAGTGACCTTTTTTCCAAATTTTCCATGTTCAAGAAATGTAAATGGGGTATACATGGATATAAAGATTACAGGGGTATGGGACAAAGGTGGCAAATGCTACTAGTTTAAATGGGCATGTTGGTCAGTATGGACGAGTTGGGCCAAAGGGCCTTTTTCCATTCTGTTCGACTCTAACCCTTAAGGATTTTCACAAGCACAATAGAAAATGAGCCTGGTAGAAAAAAAATAAACATGATGAGTATGTGGTATGGTGGTGTAGAGGTTAAATTACCGGGTTAGTAATCTAGTGATATGAAGAAATGACACACAACCCTGAGTTCAAATCCCACAGTGGTAACAATGCAATTTAAATTCAACTCTTGAACTGGAATTTTATCGAGCATTTATGGAGAATTCATCGGTGGTGCAGTGGTAGAGTTGCTGCCTTACAGCGCCAGTGACCAGGGTTCGACCCTGACTACGGGTGCTGATTGTACGGAGTTTGTACGTTCCGCTTGTGACCTGCATACGTTTTGTTCCGGGTGCTCCGGTTTCCTCCCGCACTCCAAAGACGCACAGGTTTGTAGGTTAATCGGCTTTGATAAAATTGTAAATTGTCCCTAGAGTGTAGGATAGTGTTAATGTCTAGTCGGCGCGGACTCGGTGGGCCAAAGGGCCTGCTTCCGCACTGTATCTCAGAACTTGAAAAAGTGTTTTGCATGGTGAGAAATTGAATGGGGTTGGTGCTCAAAGGGATCTGGGTATCCTCGCATCCAAATTACTGAAAGATAACTGGAAGGTATAGAAAGCAATTTGCAAGGCAAATGCTTTGTTGGCCGTTATAGCTGGGTGGTTTAGTACAAGAGTGACGATGTCTTAACCAATTATAAAGAGCCGTGTTGAAACTGCCTCTGTAATAACACAGAGATCCGTTCCCTCCACCTGTGTATAGAATGGGCTGCACAGTGGTAGAGTTGCTGCGGTACAACGTCAAAGACCCGGGTTCGATCCTGTCCGCGGGTGCTGTCTACTGAGTTTGTACTTTCTCCCTGTGACCACGTGGATTTTTTTCAGGGTGCTCCGGTTTTCTCCCACATCCCAAAGACTTGCAGGTTTGTAGGCTAGTTGGCTTTGGTAACATTGTTAATCATCTCTAGTGTGTTGGATAGTGCTGGTGTCAGAAGCAGGCCCTTCGGCCCACCTTGTCCATGCCTTAATAAGATAATCGATTGACGCTCCAAAGACAGAAGATGAAGCCTATCCAGCCTCTCCCTATAACTCAGGCCCAGATAACATCCTGGTGAATCTCTTCTGCACCTGTTTCAACTTAATGACATTGTTTTTGCAGTTTGGGGATAAGGTGAATGTGAAACCCGTTTCCCAGAATGTTGAGCAACATGGTGCCTCTGCTCATCTCGACATTCCATATGAGTTATAGAGACATACAGCACGGAAACAGGCCCTTCGGCCCAGCTTGCCCATGCCGACCGAGGTGCCTCATCTACACTGTGTAGGAGTGGTGAATCTCTGGAACTCTCTGCCACAGAGGGTAGTTGAGGCCAGTTAATTGGCTATATTTAAGAGGGAGTTAGATGTGGCCCTTGTGGCTAAGGGGATCAGGGGGTATGGAGAGAAGGCAGGTATGGGATACTGAGTTGGATGATCAGCCATGATCTTATTGAATGGCGGTGCAGGCTCGAAGGGCCGAATGGCCTACTCCTGCACCTAATTTCTATGTTTCTATGAACTGCAGATGCTGGTTACACCAAAGATGGACACAAATTGCTGGAGTAATTCAGCGGGTCAGGCAGCATCTCCGGAGAAATGGAAAAGGTGACATTTCGGGTGGAGTTCAGTCCCATCTATACTTGTTCCACCGACCTCTGTTTGGCCCATATCCCACTAAACCTTTCCTTTCTATGTATCTGTCCAAATATGTTTCAAAAGTTGTTCGAGTACCTGCCACAACTACTTCCTCCGGCAGCTCGTTCCATAGACCCACCACCTCTGTGTGGAAAAATTGCCCCTCAGATTCCTATTAAATCTTTCCCCTCTCACCTTAAACCTATGTCTGCTGATTCTCGATTCCCCTACTCTGGGCATCTATCCTATCTACTCCTCCGATGATCCTGTACACTTTTATTAGATCACACCTCATCCTCCTATGCTCCAAGGAATACAGCCCTAGCCTACGCAACCTCTCCCGAGAGCTCAGACCCTCAGCTTTTTGTGCTCCAATTGAGAATATTGAATGACTCCACAAAGGAAAAGAAAAAGTCAGCCCTGTAAACCAAAGCCTTGCGATGTTCACCTGGAGGACCTGATGTGTTTCTTGGCTGTAGGTCGGGAGGTTTATAGTTTAATTTAGAGATACAGCATGAATACAGTGCAAGGTGAAGTTCAGTGAAGTCTGGTGAAACATAGTCTTAGGGTCTCGAATGAGAAATTTGAAGTTTGTCAGCCATTATCGCAGCTTTAGCCATTTCCTCATGAAGTGCCAGGCTGTGAGTTATTGCCCAAACAAGTGGTCACCATTACACAGTAGGCAGCACAATTTGATTGCATCACCTGCGTATGTGACGTCACCGAACATCACCTTCAAGCTGATGTATTTCCCAGACAACTGCCTGTCTTCTACCAGTAAAGTATTTTTCTTTTCTTTTAATCAGAATGCATTTTCTAATGTCATTTTGCATCAGGCGAGCTCAGGGGTTTCAGAGCTCAGGGACTAGGACCAGAGGGCACAGCGTCAGATGGAAAGGACGTACCTTTAGAAGGGAAATGAGGAGGAATTTATTTAACCAGAGGATGATGAATCTGTGGAATTCATTGCCACGGGCGGCTGTGGAGGCCAAGTCATTGGGTGCTTTTAAAGTGTAGATTGATGGGCTCTTAATAGGTAAGGGTTCAAAGGTTACGGGGAGAAGGCAGGAAAATGGGATTGAGTGGGAAAGATAGATCAACCATGATCGGATTGCGGGGCAGACTCGATGTGCCGAATGCACTAATTCTGTCCTTGTGAACAATGAAATCCTTACTGGAAGCTTTGGATTACACCGGAACTTTTTATCAAGACATTGGGTGTTTTTAATGCGGAGATTCTTGATTAGTAAAAGGTTACGGAGTTGAGTTGAGTTTAATTTATTGTCATTTATACCGAGGTACAGTGGAAAGCTTTTTGTCGCGTGCTAATTAGTCAGCAGAAAGACAATACATGATCACAATCGAGCCTTCCACAGTGTACAGATACTTGATACAGGGAAATAGCGTGAATAATGTTTAGTGCAAGATAAAGATCAGTATAGTCCGATCAAAGGTAGTCCGAGGGCCTCTAATGATGTAGATGTAGCTCAGGACTGCTCTCTGGTTGTTGGTGGGATGGTTCAGTTGCTTGATAATAGCTGGCAGGAGAAGGGAATGGATTTGAGAAGGGAAAATAGATCAGGTATGATTGATTGACGGAGTAGATTTGATGGGTTAAATGGCCTAATTCTGGTGCTGTCTGTGTGGAGTTTACTTGTTCTTTCAGTGACGACTTTAGTTTCCTCCATTTGTCATAGTCATAGAATCAAACACCATGGAAACAGGCCCTTCAGCCCAACCTGCCCATGGCGACAAAGATGCCACATCTATGCTAGTCCCACCTCCCTGTAAACCTTTATTATCCATGTACAAGTCCAAATGTCTTTCAAATGTTACATTGACTTGCCTCAGCTACCTCCTGTGGCAGCTCAGTACGGTGGCGCAGCAGTAGAGTTGCTGTCTTACAGCGCCAGAGACCCGGGTTTGATCCTGAATCAAGGTGCTGCTTGTACGGGGATTGTACGTTCTCCCCGTGACCTGCAGTTTTCTCTGGGTCCACCAGTTTTTCCTCCAACACTCCAAAGACGTGTAGGTGTGCAGGTTAATTGGCTTCGGTAAAATTGTAAATTGTCCCTAGTGTGTGTGGGATAGTGTTGACCGACGGGGATTGCTGGTCGGCGCGGACTTGGTGGACCGAATGGCCTGTTATCGCGCCTTATCTCTAAACTTGGTGTAAGCCTGGTGATTGTGGGAAATATTCTGGTACAGAGGGAGCAGGGTGATGTGCCGGCTCCAGACTTCAATCATTTATATAGCCCCTTGCAGCCCAAGGTGAAGGTACCGTGAAATGCTATGTTTTGCCCACCGTGTCCGCACCGGCCAGTGATCCCCATTACACTAGCGCACACTGCACTATAGGGACAATTTACAACTTATACCGAAGCCAAGTAACCTACAAACCTGCATGTCTTTGGGATGTGGGAGGAAACCGGAGCATCCGGAGAAAACCCACGTGGTCACAGGGAGAACGTACAAACTCCGTACAGACAGCACCCCCCATAGTCATGATTGAACCCGGGTGTCTGGCACTGTAAGGTAGCAACTCTACCGCTGTGCCACCCTGCCACCCTGTGACAGGAATCAGGCCAGCCAACCAGTAAAGTACAGAGGCAGTACAGCACTGTCTGAGGGAATGCCACTGGAATGAGAGATGTTACAAAGCCACCATTTCCTTTCTCAGTTGAATGTTACAGGCACCTTGGCAACATTATGAAGATCAAGAGATGGCAAGGAATTGCAGAAACTGGTTTACATAAAAAGACTCCAAGTGCTGGAGTACCTCAGTGGGTCAGGCACCGTCTCAGGAGAACTTGGATAGGCGATGTATCGGGTCGGGACCCTTCTTCAGACTGACTTTCACTTCTTTCAGGGAAATTTGACGAAGGGCCCCGACCCAAAATGTACCTGTCCATGTTCTCCACAGATGCTGCCAGACCCGTTGAGTTACTCCAGCACTTGGTGTTTTTTTTTTTGACGATCAGCAGTGTTTTCCCCACAGTGCCCTGGACAGTGTTTATACCCACACTCAACGTTGCCGGGATTATCAGGCTGTTTTTACACCATCCTTTGTGAGATCTTGTTGTGCTTCATTGACTACCTTGTTTCAAATGCACATCATTAGTGTAGGGATACAAGGAGCTGCAGATGCTGGAATCTGGAGAACTATAATTCTGCACTCTGTATCTTCCCCTTTGCTCTATCTATTGCACTTGAGTTGGAACTGATTGTATCTATGTATGGTACCTCTAATCCGTTTGCATAGCATGCAAAACAAAGCTTCTCATTTTACCTCGGTACACGTGACATTAATAAACCTAAACCTCAGTCTTCACCTAACCATCATTTACCAGTGTCTGGACAAACTCATTGTCAACTCTTTATTTCTTTGTTTCAGCCGACTTTCATGTGACGATAATATGTTGAGCAAAACACAAAGTGCTGGAGGAACTCAATGGGACAGGCAGCATTTGTGGTGGCAAGTGGACAGGCAACACATTGTGTCAGGACCCTTCTCCAGGCTCATTGGTTTTGGGATGTTTGCTGGTATTATAAGCAAGACATTTATGGCGTCAAGGCAGTGCAGCATTGCAGTTGCTGCCTTACAGCGCCAGAGACCCGGGTTCAATCCTGATGATGGGTGCTGTCTGTAGGGAGTTTGTACGTTACCTCTGTGACCACGTGCGGGTTTGTAGGTTAATATGCTTCTGTAAATTGTCCCTCGTGCGTAGGATAGAACTAGTGTACGTGTTGATCGCTGGTTGGGGTGAACTCGCTGGGCTGAAGGGCCTGATTCCGTGCTTTATCTCTAAGTGTGGTTTGTAGGTTAATTGGCATCTGTAAATTGTCCCTGATGTGGAGGATAGAACTGGTGTACGGGTGATCGCTGGTTGGCACTGACTCAGTGGGCCAAAGTGCCTGTTGCCACGCTGCATCGCTTAACTGAACTAAACTAAACTATGTACATTTTGAAATTCCCAAAGTATGTTTCACAGATCTTATAATTTTTTCTCCCTCTCTCTCTCTTTGTCTCTATGTTTTACCTGGTTGCTAGGGACCCGAGATACAGTGGACATTGTGACAGGTCATCACCATGGCAATGGTTCAGGCAAATCCCTTGACTTCTGAGCGCCAGAGTCCAGTCAGTGGAAGGAAGCTGCAGCCTTCTTCACCGACGGTGCTTTTGCCGATCGCCATGGGTAGCGTCGGCAGTCTCGTCTCCGGCCGCAACTACCATGACAAGCACTGCAAAGCCACAGAATACGGCGGCAAGGGTCGGAAAACTGGCCAGATCCAGAATATTTTCAGGCAGCAGGATGGACACCTAAAAAATGGCTATTCCCAGGACTGCGTTGGGGCGATGGCGGCCAAGAAGCAGAGTGGGAACTACGTGCATACGAAGGACGACCGGCGCAATGGAGGCTGGAACATGATCGAGTCACCGACCAGCCCTTGCAGTGACACCGAGGACACACGGGAAGGAAAGCTGGCCAATGGAAACATCCGCGGTCCACCGCCAAAGATTATTCCAGTGTCGGGCAAGCTGGAGAAGGTAGGGTCACATGGAGAACCTTCCCTGGGAAAACGGCGCCATGCCGCGTTACGTATTCACTGCCACAACTCTTTGTGCTGTGTGTTAACAGGCACGGGTTTGATCCTGACCTCAAGTGCTGGCTGTGTGGAGTTTGCATGTTCTCCCTGTGACCGCATGGGTTTCCGCCGGGTGCTCCGGTTGCCTCCCACATTTCAAAGCCGTGTGGGTTTGTAAGTTTATTGGCTTCTGTAAAATTGCCCCTAGTGTGTAGAGTGGATGCAAAGGTGGGATAACATGGAATGAGTGTGAACGGATGATGGCTGGTCAGCACTGTCACTAATGCCCTTGAATCCTGGAGTCACACAGCACGGATACAGGCCCATCCTGTCCATGCGCATAGGGCGACACAGTGGCTAGTGCTAGAGTTCCTGCCTTACAGTGCCAGAGACTCGGGTTCAATCCTGACTACGGGTGTTTTCTTTACGGAGTTTGCACTTTTCTCCCTGTGACCGTGCTGCGTGTTTTCTCCAGGTGCTCCGGTTTCCTCCCACACTCCAAAGACCTACAGGTTTTTGTAGGTTAATTGGCTTCGGTAAAAATTGTAAATTGTCCCAAATTTACACTTTCCCCAGGATGGTGCTAATGTAATTTACAGAAGCCAATTAACCTACAAAACTGCAAGTCTTTGGAGTGTGGGAGGAAACTGGAGCATCCGGAGAAAACCCACATCTGGATCAACATAGATTCATAGAAAATAGGTGCAGGAGGAGGCCATTCGGCCATTCGAGCCTGCACCGCCATTCAATATGATCATGGCTGATCATCCAACTCAGTATACTGTACCTGCCTTCTCTCCATACCCCCTGATCCCTTTAGCCACAAGTGACACATCGGACACCCTCTTAAATATAGCCAATGAACTGGCCTCAACTACCTTCTGTGGCAGAGAATTCCACAGATTCACCACTCTCTGTATGAAAAATGTTTTTCTCATCTCGGTCCTAAAAGACTTCCCCCTTATCCTTAAACTGTGACCCCTTGTTCTGGACTTCCCCAACATCGGGAACAATCTTCCTGCATCTAGCCTGTCCAACCCCTTAAGAATTTTGTAAGTTTCTATAAGATCCCCCCTCAATCTTCTAAAATCTAGCGAGTACAAGCCGAGTCTATCCAGTCTTCATATGAAAGTCCTGACATCCCAGGAATCAGTCTGGTGAACCTTCTCTGTACTCCCTCTATGGCAAGAATGTCTTTCCTCAGATTAGGAGACCAAAACTGTACGCAATACTCCAGGTGTGGTCTCACCAAGACCCTGCACAACTGCAGTAGAACCTCCTTGCTCCTATACTCAAATCCTTTTGCTATGAATGCTAACATGCTATCTGCTGTAGTTCCCGCTGTAGTTTTTTTGAGCAGAGCTTGATCCAGGCCAGCCCCAGGCTACTGCGGGCTCTCCTTGGATGCCACGTCCCACTCCTCGCCCCTCCACCTTTGTTCCCCCGGGAACGTCTCCCGCATCCGACCTCGAGGGTGTGCGGTAGTCCAGACCCCGGGTCCTCCTCGTCTCTACTGCCCTCGCCCCCTCGCCTGTCGCGTCCGTCATCGCCAACTTCATCTTCCCGGTCCCGGTTTTCGGGGGACCAGCAGGGGCTGGCCCGGCATCCTCTCCCCCCTACAGGGTCTTGCGATCGTCCGCGGGTGATGAGTACTGTGCGGCTCAGCGTACTCTCCCTGCAGGCTGCCGGGCCGCCGAATGGTAGCCGGCTCAGCGGCTCCCCGCCAATCAGGACCTAGGCTCCATCCTGCCCCTTGTGTGGAGTTTGCACGTTATCTCTGTGCCCGCGTGGGTTTCCTCCGGGTGCTCTGGTTTCCTCCCACATCCCAAAGACCTGGTGGTGGGTTAACTAGCTATTGTAAATTGCCCCTTTGGTGTAGATTAATCGGGCGGCACAGTGGTGTGCAGCTGGTAAAGCTGCAGCCTAACAGCGCCAGAGACCTGGGTTTGATCCTGACCTCCGGTGCTGTCTGTGTGGAGTTTGCACTTTCTCGCTGTGATTGCATTGATGTCTCCCAGGTGCGCAGAATACTCAGAGGTGTCCTGGGTCTGCGTTGGCCATTCAGAAATGCTTAGTCAGGATCGGACCCGGGCCTCTTGCTCCGTAAGGCAGCAACTCTACCACTGTGCCACTGTGGCGGCCAATTTCACTGTAATAAGCTCCAGCAACTATTCCTCATCCCATCCACCAACCGATCAAGATCCTGCACAATATTTGAAATTTTTATAACCTTCCGTGCTATCTTCAATACCACCCACTTTAGTTGCATCTGCAAACTTAAACCTTAGAGTCGTAGAGAGCGATAGAGAGATACAGTGTGGAAACAGGCCCTTTGGCCCAACCTACCCACAACGACCAACATGTCCCATCTACACTAGTCCCACCTGCCTGCGTTTGGCCCTTATTCCTCGACCTGTCCTATCCATGTACAGTACCTGTCTAAATGTTTCTTAAACGTTGCGATATTCCCCGCCTCAATTACCTCCTCCAGCAGCTTGCTCCATACACCCACCACCCTTTGTGTGAAAAAGTTACTCTTCAGATTCCTATTAAATCTTTTCCCCCCTCACCTTAAACCTATGTCCTCTGCTTTTCGATTCTCCTTCTCTGGGCACGAGACCTACCCGATAGATCTACCCGATCTATTCCTCTCATTGTCTTGTGCACCTGTATAAGATCATCCCTCATCCTCCTCCGCTCCAAGGAATAGAGTCCTAGTCTGCTCAACCTATCCCTACAGCTCAGGGCCTTGAGTCCTGACCGGATCTATTCCTCTCATTGTTTTAAACTCCTGATCTTGTCCCATTCTCTTGCAGAACATCGAGAAAAACCTGATCAGGCCGACGGCCTTCAAACCAGTTGTGCCCAAGAACAGGAACTCAGTGCAGTACCTGGTTCCCCGCCCCATCAACGGGCTATCGGACAGCCAGGGGAGCCTGAACATCGTCTTCAACGGGAGCTCGCTGGGGTCGGTGATGTGCGGGGAGAAGCGCAACTCTCTGCAGAGCTACGGGTGTGCGAGGGGCAGCGTGCAGTCAGGGACGCTGTCTGACTCTGGCAGGAACTCGCTGTCCAGCCTGCCCACCTACAGCACAGGTGGCAGCCAGCAGCTGGACGGTGTGGGCTCATCCACGGGGCAGCTCCACCTGGAGGCGGGAGGAGGAGGTGGCGGCGGTGGCGGTGGCCATGGGTACCAGGAGCGAGGAGCGGTCTCCCTCCACAACTCAGACAGTGGCCGCTCCTCCTCCAGCAAGAGCACGGCGTCGCTGAGCGGCCGGGCTCCGGCACTGTCGGACGGCGAGCGCACGCCACCACCGCCCCCGCCACCGCCGGGCCACGAGGCAGCCGTGCGCGATCTGGAGGACAGGCTGCGGGAGCGCGAGGAGGAGCTGCAGCAGCTGCGCGAGAGCCTGGAGGAGAATGAGGCGGCTCTGTGCCAGATCTATGAGGAGAAGCAGCGGCGATGCGAGCAGGAGATGGAGGAGCTGCGCCGCAGCTGCGCCGGACGCCTGCGCCAGACCTCGCAGAAAGCACAGCGGATGCAGCAGGTGCTGCAGCTGCAGGTCTACCAGCTGCAGCAGGAGAAGAAGAAGCTGCAGGAGGACTTTGCGCAGCTGCTGCAGGAGCGGGAGCTGTTGGACAAGAAGTGCGCCTCCTTCGAGAAGGAGCATACTGAGCTCGGACCACGACTGGAGGAGACCAAGTGGGAGGTAGGTCCTCCTTCCCTCACCCCTCGCTCCACACGGAAAAGGCAGTGAAATTGACAAGGCCTTGAAATTGACAAGGCTCTGAAATTGACAAGGCTTTGAAATTGACAAGGCATTGTAATTGACAAGGCTTTGAAATTGACAAGGCCTTGAAATTGACAAGGCATTTGAAATTGACAAGGCATTGTAATTGACAAGGCATTGATATTGACAAGGCATTGAAATTAACCAGCAATTGCTTAAATTGGCACTTAACTCTTTTAACATTGTACCAAACAGCGTTTAGTATTTGCAACTTGCAGTCACTTTTAGTTGTTAAAAAGAACTTTGTATTTAAAAACAACTTGTTTCACAGTGAACACTTGATGGTTGGAGTGAATCCCTTACTTCCTTATAGTGGACAATCGGCAGTAACAGACACCATTCCCCCCCTCTCCCCACGGCCTGATATAATGAGGGTTTACTGTACCACAAGTTTTTCAGACATAGGAGCAGAATTAGGCCATTCGGCCCATCAAGTCTGCTCCGCCACTCGATCATGGCTGATCTTTTTCTCAACCCCATTATCCTGCCTACTCCCCGTAACCTTTGACGCCCTTACTAATCAAGAACCTATCAATCTCCGCTTTAAAAATACCTATTGTCTTGGCCACCACAGCCGTCTGTGGCAATGAATTCCACAGATGCACTACCCTATGACTAAATACATTTCTCCTCATCCCCATTTTGAAGTGTCCATCCTTTTATTCAGAGGCTGTGCCCTCTAGTTCTAGGAAGAAGCTGTTCCTGAGTCCGGTGGTGTACCCTTTGAAGCTTCTGCACCTTCTGCCAGATGTGAGCGGGGCAAAGGAAGGAATGACTGGGGTGGGACAAGTCTGTGATTATGTTGGCTGCTTTTTCGAGACAGCATTAAATGTAGATGGAGTCAATGGTGGGGATTCAGGTCTGTGTGATGGACTGGGCTACATCTACAACTCTCTGCAATTTCTTGTGGTCTCAGGCAATGCAGTACCCAAACCAAGCTCCGATGCTACCCGACTGCAAGCTTTCTATCGTGCATTTGTAGAATTTGGAAAGGGTGCAGGGACGATTTATGAGATTGTTGCCAGGACTTGAGTGCCTGAGCTATAGGGTGAGGTTGAGCAAGCTAGGACTCTATCCTTTGGAGCGCAGGATGATGAGGGGCGATCTTTCTAAAGGTGTACAAAATTATGAGAGGAATCGATCGGGTAGACACACAGTCTCTTGGACGGTGTAGGGAAATCAAGAACTAGACAACATACGTTTTCAGTGAGGGGGGGAAAGGTTTAATAGGAACCCGAGGGGTAACTTTTTCACACAAAGAGTGGTGGGTGTAATAAATGAGCTGCAGGAGGAGGTAGCTGAGGCAAATACTACCGCAATGTTTAAGAAACATTTGGACAGGTACATGGATAGGACAGGTTTAGAGAGATATGGGCCAAACACAGGCAGGTGTTGAGTATAGAAGTTGGGATGTAATGTTAAAATTGTACAAGGCATTGGTAAGGCCAATTCTGGAGTATGGTGTACAATTTTGGTCGCCTAATTATAGGAAGGATGTCAACAAAATAGAGAGAGTATAGAGGAGATTTACTAGAATGTTGCCTGGGTTTCAGCAACTGAGTTACAGAGAAAGGTTGAACAAGTTAGGGCTTTATTCTTTGGAGCGCAGAAGGTTAAGGGGGGGACTTGATAGAGGTTTTTAAAATGATGAGAGGGATAGACAAAGTTGACGTGGAAAAGCTTTTCCCACTGAGAGTAGGGAAGATTCAAACAAGGGGACATGACTTGAGAATTAAGGGACAGAAGTTTAGGGGTAACATGAGGGGGAACTTCTTTACTCAGAGAGTGGTAGCTGTGTGGAATGAGCTTCCAGTGAAGGTGGTGGAGGCAGGTTCATTTTTATAATTTAAAAATAAATTGGATAGTTATATGGACGGGAAGGGAATGGAGGGTTATGGTCTGAGCGCAGGTATATGGGACTAGGGGAGATTATGTGTTCGGCACGGACTAGAAAGGTCGAGATGGCCTGTTTCTGTGCTGTAATTGTTATATGGTTATATGGTTATAGGTGGGACTGGTGTTGATGGGGTATGTTGGTCAGTGTGGGTAAGTTGGGCCGAAGGGCTTGTTTCCACACTGTATGACTCCACGACTCGTAAGTTTGTCAGAGTCACTGGGGACATGCCGAGTTTCCTCACATCTTTTCCTGTTGCATCCCTCCCCCCCCCGTAGGTTTGCCAGAAGTCGGGGGAGATATCCCTGCTGAAGCAACAGCTGAAGGACTCCCAGTCTGATCTAGCCATGAAGAGCAACGAAATTGTCTCCATGAAGGCGCAGCTCCGCGAAGTTCGGGCGGAGCTTCAGGACCACGAGGACGAGATCCACGAGTTCCGGGATTTGGTGCACACCAAGACCTTGGAGCTGGAGGTGTGCGAGAACGAGCTGCAGCGGAAGAAGAACGAGGCCGAGCTGCTGAGGGAGAAGGTGGGCAAGCTGGAGATAGAGACCACGGGCCTGAGGGAAGCTCTGGGCAGCAGCAGGCAGCAGGCGGTCGGCACGTACGCCGAGCGGGAGGACGCCTTCCTGATGTACGAGAGCGACGAGGCCAAGGTGCAACGTCAAAACGCGGACAACCAGCAGGGCCTCTGGCAGCAGCTGGAGAAGCTGAGGGCCGAACTGATGTATGAGCGCAGGAGGAGCGAGAATCAGCAGCAGAACTTTGAGGTGGAGCGGCGAACATGGCAAGGGGAGAAAGAGAAGGTGATTAGGTACCAAAAGCAGCTCCAGCACAACTACATACAGATGTACAGGAGAAACCGGGAGCTGGAAAGGGAAATGAGACAACTTAGTGTGGAATTGGAAGCTAGGGAGTTGGATGACCTGGAAGCGCGAAATGAAGACATTCGATTTGAGGAGATCACGGCAACAGAAATCTAAAAAAATGATTTTAATAAAGGACAAAACCACCTTTGCCAAATCTTTGTGTTAGATAAATATAATGATGGACAATCATAACTCTCTAACCTGTTTTAGTTTACTTCCAATGTTTGTAATAAAAGGGCCAATGACTGCTTTGACCTAATCTTCCTCCAGGCACATCAAGACATCTAGGTCTATCTTTGCTTCCACGGATGTTCCCATTAAGTGCTTTTTCAATCCCTCGCTGTGTGAGTGTAGGGGGACATACAATGAAATACAGCGGTGAAGTCGACTACACCAATGAGCGAACAGTCGGTAATGTTTGCAGTGAAATGGTTCTGTTCTATCGACACCCAAAACCAGGGGGATTTGGTGTTCATTATACTAGATATACCAGAGTTGTCCCTCTCTAATTAAATCAGTTAAAGATACAGCGTGGGGAAAGACCATTCTGCCCCCGGGCCGAGCATCGCTCGCCCCCGTTCACACTAGTTCCATGTTATCCCACTTTCTCATCCAGTCCTTATGGACTCTTACAGGCAATTTACAGAGGCCAATTAACCTACAAACCCGCACATCTTTGGGACGTGGGAGGAAACTGGAGGAAACCCATGCGGTCACAGGGAGAACGTGCAAACCTCACACCAACAGCGCCCGAGGCCAGGATCGAACCTGGGTCTCTGGCGCTGTGAGGCAGCAGCTCTACCAGCTGTACCACCCTGCCGCCCATCCACGTCCGTGGGCATTGACCTCTATCCCAAGAATATTCACCCAGTACCATTGCCACTCATCCACCATCAAAGGACAAGGCAAATTTGGCCAAGTTGATCTTTGGGTGTAGATAACTTTAGTTAAAAAGAAACAAAAGCAGTTATAAAAACAAAATGCAATAGGATGCAATTTCTCAGAATGGAAGTCAATTTTTCAGAATGGAATGGACTTGAAAATATACCTTGAAAAGTGCTCCTGTAAAATAATTCTGAATTCTGAGCACCTTTTATAAAATGGCATAAAACAATGAAACTGATATTCTTTTCTTTGTTGAATGGAGAAAGAGACTGGATTTTCAGCCAGATTTATATTTTAATATACTAAATGATCTCTGTAGTTGTTTACGTCAATGAGAATTCTGTCACTTGCTACCTATTCATGTTGAGGCCAGGATTGATTCTGGACAGATAGCGAGAAATATAAAGCTGAACTGTGGAAATCAGTATTCCTACTTTCCAATAGGATTAAGCCAGACTTCCCTGGGTAATTGGGATGGGATGCCATCATTGCTATGACCCTAAGTCAGTTTAGTTCTTTGATACAGTGTGGAAAGAGGCCATTCATCCCACCGAGTCCACGCCATCTATCAATCTCCTGTACACTAGTTCCATGTTGTACACTCTTTGGCATCCTACATTGGCTTTGGTAAAATTGTACATTGTCCCTGGTGTGTAGAATAGTGCTGGTGTAACAGGCCCAATTTGTCCATGCCCACCAGGTTGCCTCATTGGGCGGCACAGTGGTGCAGCAGTAGAATTGCTGCCTCATAGCGCCAGAGGCCTGGGTTCGATCCTGACCACATTGTCTGTACGGAGACAGATAAAGATTGGCTTCTGTAACGATTGTAAATTGTTCCTAGTGCCTAGGACAGTGTTAGTGATAGCTGGCCGGCACAGACTCGGTGTTCCTTCCTGCGCTGTATATCTAGTCTAAAGTCTACGCATTCAGGACAATTTGCAGAACCCATTTAACCTGCAAACCTGCAAGTCTTTGCAATGTGAAAGGAAACTGGAGCACCCGGAGAAAACCCTTGCGGCCACAGGGCAAATGTACAAACTCTGTTCAGACGGCACCTGTGGTCAGGATCGAACCCAGGTCTCAGGTGCTGTGAGGCAGCAGCTCTACCTCTGTGCCACTGTGCCATCCAGTGTTATAGAGCAGAATGGGATTGGGAAAAATATTCCTGCATCTTTTGCACTTGATGTCAAGTGAAAAATGTGGACAGTTTGTGCAGGCAAAATGTCCACCCATTCCACTAACACCATAATCCTCGCCGTCTTTCTGTCTGCCCACAACCGCATCCACAGTATATTTGCCAAGACAGAAATAAGGGTTGGTGGCTCTGACAAACTTCCTTTGCTCGGTTAGCTGCTTAAAAATAGGCACCTCTCACGTTGGCTCCTTCTCAGCCAAACCTATTGCTACATGGGACCAGTTCTCCACACAAACAGTATCTCATAACACATGGGAGCAGAATTAGGTCATTCAGCCTATCGAGTTCTTGTGAAATCTCCCTCCCTCCCCCCCTCATCTTAAACCTATGTCCTCTGGTTCTCAATTCCCCTACTCTGGGCAAGAGACTCTATGCATTTACCCAATCTATTCCTCATGATTTTACACAGCTCTATATGATCACCCCTCATCCTCCTGCACTCCAGGGAATAAAGTTCTCGTGTTCCACCAATTCTACATGGCGGTGGCTGATATGACTAACATTAGCCCTGCATCCCTACCTGCCTAGCCTGCTCAACCTCTCCCTATAGCTCAGTGCAATGGCGGAGCAGGATGTAGACTTTAGGAAATCTGGTCGAAACGATTCAAGAACCAGATTGTCTCAAAGAACTAAATAAAAGCTCTTGGGATGTGAGGATTTCACCTGCCCACTGCACACAGCATAACTGACGCCAGTGACTGTGCCGACCCACCTGTGCATGCATGTTTTATATGGAAAGCTAGATAATGTTATAATAATGGTTTATTCTCTACCTCGGCCATTTTGCTTTAAGTTTAGCTTAGTTTAGATTAGAGATACATCACGGAAACAGGCCCTTCGGCCCCCCTTGAGTCCGCACTGACCAGCGATCCCAGTGCACTAGCACTATCCTACACACGAGACACAATTTGCAATCTTTACCGAAGCCAATTATCCTACAAACCTGCACGTCTTTGGAAGTGTGGGAGGAAACTGGAACACCTGGAAAAAACCCCATGTGGTCATGTTATCCCACTTTCTCATCCACTCGCTACATACTGGGGCAATTTACAGAGGGCCAGTGAACCCACAAACCCACTCATTTTTGGGACATGAGAGGAAACCGGGGCACCCAGAGGAAACCCACACGGTCACAGGGAGAACGTGCAAACTCCATACAGACAGCACCTCTGAAGTCAGGATTGAACCTGGGTCTCTGGCACCGTGCCCACTCTACCAGCTGCACCACTCACTGTACCACCCCCCTGTACGGCTTTATTGGTCTTGCAGTCTGCCCCACTACCCCAGTGCTGATAACACACCAAGCCATCTTCACAGATTGTTGAAGCCCCTTGAAACTGCCTGCCTATTTTCTCTGTCATTTATTGAGTACATTTATTCAATGGTTTACAAGATGGGACTGTCGGTTGTCACAGTGACATTCGGGGTCTATTTATTGTCCATCTATAATTGCTCTAAGAATGAGAAACCAGTTTAAGAGTCAAATGAAGAAGGGTCCTGACCCGAAACATCACACACTCTATTCCTCCAGGGATGCTGTCTGACCCACTGAGTTACTCCAGCATTTTGTGTCTCTCTCTGGTGTAAACCCGCATCTGCAGTTCATTGTTTCCACATTAAGAGTCAACTAACTTGGTGAGTCTGGAGTCTGGAGTCTGGAGTCGCAGATGGATCAGACTGGGTAAGGATAACAGATTTTAATCTCCAAGGATATTAATTAACCTGATGGGTTTTCACAACACAAGACCTAAACAGCACGGCACGTGAACAGGTTCTTCGGCCCACAATATCTGTGCTGGATATGATGCCAAGTAAAGCTCATCTCCTCTGTCTGCAAGTGATCCTGTGGTTTTATGTTACTTGTGCTGAGACTGTTCGTTTACACAGAGGCGCAGAGGTAGAGGTTGCTACCTTACAGCGCCAGAGGCCCGGGTTCGATCCTGACCACGGATGCTGTCTGTATGGAAAGTAGAGGGGCGGTTGGGGGGGGGAGATGGAATTGAAGGTAAGAAAATAGACAATAGGTGCAGGAGCAGGCCATTTGGCCCTTCGAGCCAGCACCGCCATTCAATGTGATCATGGCTTGATCATCCCCAATCAGTTCCTGCCTTCTCCCCATATCCCCTGACTCCGCTATTTTTAAGAGCCCTATCCAGCTCTCTGAGAACCTGCCTCCACCACCCTCTGAGGCAGAGAATTCCACAGACTCACCACTCTCTGTGAGAAAAAGTGTTTCCTCGTCCCCGTTCTAAATGGCTTACTCCTTATTCTTAAACTGTGGCCCATGGTTCTGGACTCCTCCAACATCAGGAACATGTTTCCTGCCTCTAGCGTGTCCAAACCCTTAACAATCTTATATGTCTGACCTTATAACAATCTAAAATGCCAGAACAAAGTAGGGCCGGCAACAGATAACCAAGGGTGGAGCCCATAATGACCAATTGTTGGCTGGGTAAGAGGTGAGATTAGAGAAGGCCTGGTTGGCTGAAGCATTCTCAAATACATTTTTGCGAGTGTTGGCATCCAGACTGCTGGTGTGCTCTTTGGCCTGAAGAATGCAATGGGCTGATTGTTAAATCTGCAGCCTAAAATGCTCCTGATTTTTGTGTGACCTCATTTGAACTAAAAATGGAGCTTCAAAGTGGTCTTCTGACTCGCTTTTCATGGAGCAACCAATTTCTGGCAGGCATTTAGGGAAGGCTGGGAAAATATGAATACTGACTGACCACATCAAAGATAGACACAAAATGCTGGAGTAACTCAGCGGGTCAGGCAGCATCTCTGGAGGAAAGGAATAGGTGACGTTGCGGGTCAGAAGCCTTCAGACTGAGAGACACGTAACATGAGAGATCCCATTATTCAGTCAAAGGCCAAACTGGGTGAGGATGAGACCATTAGTGAAGCAGATAGGCCTTTACGACAGGGCGGTAGAGCTGCTGCATTACAGCGCCAGAGGCCAGGGTTCGATCCTGACCACGGGTTGCTTTACGGAGTTTGTACATTCTCCCGGTGACCCCGTGGGGTTTCTCCGGGTGCTCCGGTTTTCTCCCACGTTCCAATGAAGTGCGGGATTGTAGGTTAATTGGGCTTCTGTAGATTGTCCCCAGTGTGTAGGATAGAACTAGTGTGAACGGGTGGTTGATGGTTGGCAAGGACTAGGTGGGCTGAAGGGCCTGTTTCTACGCTGCATCTCTGAACTAAACTAAACAAGCTGAAGTTCCAGAGATTGCCATTATTGATACGATCAATTTTTGTTCCAGATTTAATGAATTGAATCTAACTTCCTCGGCTGCTGTGGTTGTGATTCAACGTGTGACTCCGGGCGGTCAATTAACCCAGTAACTCTTTCCAAATTTTTGTTTTATTAAGTCATGAAAAAGATCTTTCCAAATTGCATTTTTCCTGAAGGAAGTTTAGTTTATTTATAGTCATATGTACGGAGATGCAGTGAAATGTCTGTTCTGCATGCTATCCAGTCTAATGGTGGCCGATTACAGTCCCCCTTTCCCAATGACTGGTGGCCGATTGGGAAAGGGGGAGATGCAGCGAGACCTGGGTGTCATGGTACACCAGTCATTGAAGGTAGGCATGCAGGTGCAGCAGGCAGTAAAGAAAGCGAATGGTATGTTAGCTTTCATTGCAAAAGGATTTGAGTATAGGAGCAGAGAGGTTCTACTGCAGTTGTACAGGGTCTTGGTGAGACCACACCTGGAGTATTGCGTACAGTTTTTGGTCTCCAAATCTGAGGAAGGACATTATTGCCATAGAGGGAGTGCAGAGACGGTTCACCAGACTGATTCCTGGGATGTCAGGACTGTCTTATGAAGAAAGACTGGATAGACTTGGTTTATACTCTCTAGAATTTAGAAGATTGAGAGGGTCTCTTATAGAAACTTACAAAATTCTTAAGGGGTTAGACAGGCTAGATGCAGGAAGATTGTTCCCGATGTTGGGGAAGTCCAGAACAAGGGGTCACACAGCTTAAGGATAAAGGGGAAATCCTTTAAAACCGAGATGAGAAGAACTTTTTTCCACGCAGAGAGTGGTGAATCTCTGGAACTCTCTGCCACAGAGGGTAGTTGAGGCCAGTTCATTGGCTATATTTAAGAGGGAGTTAGATGTGGCCCTTGTGGCTAAGGGGATCAGGGGGTATGGAGAGAAGGCAGGTACGGGATACTGAGTTGGATGATCAGCCATGATCATATTGAATGGCTGTGCAGGCTCGAAGGGCCGAATGGCCTACTCCTGCACCTAATTTCTATGTTTCTATGTTTCTAATGTTCATGCTGAACATGAGTGTGGCACAGTGGTAGAGCTGCTGCCTCACAGCGCTTGAGACCCGGGCTCGACCCTGACCTCGGGTGCTATCTGTCCACTCAGATAACTTGTACGTTCTCCCTGTGACCGCGTGGGTTTCTTCCGATTGCTCCGGATTCCTCCCACATTCCAATAGACGTACTGATTTGTCCATTCATTGGCTTCAGTAACATTGTAAATTGTCCCTGTTATTTAGGACAATGTTAGTGTACAGGATGATCGCTGGTTGGCGCGGACTCGGTGGGCCAAAGTCCCTGTTTCCACGCTGTATCTGTAAAGTCTAAAGATTAAGAGTCCAATGGATCCTCTTCTGAAACAGCAGGCAGAGGGTGATAGGGTCACACAGCATGGAAACAGGCCCTTTGGTCCAACTTGCCCATGCCACCCAAGATGCCCCATCTACACTAGGCCCACCTGCCCCTGCTGGGCCTGTAAACCTTCCCTATCCACGTATCTGTCCAAATGTCTTTTACATGTTGTTACCTCAACTACCTTCTCTGGCAGCTTGTTCCATCTGCCCACCGCCTTTTGTGTTGAAATGTTACTCCTCAGATTCCTGTTAACTTTTCCCCCTCCCATCTTAAACCTATGTCCCCTGGTTCTTGATTCCCCTGTACTCTGGATAAAAGACTCTGCATTCACCCTATCTATTCATGATCTTATACACCTCCGTAAAATCACCCGTCATCCACCTGAGCTCCATGGTATAAAATCCTAGCCTGCCCAACCTCTCCCTGTAGCTCAGGCCCTCGAGTCCTGGCAACATCCACGTAAATTTTCTCTGCACACTTTCCAGCTTTTACAACATCCTTACAAACAGCGTGACCAAAACTGAACACAATCCTCCAAATGCTGCCTCGGCGATGTCACATTCTGGTGCCATCTTGCAATTTTCAAGTCTCTAAAAAGTCCTATCTTGGCCTAAGGATGGATGCAATTTCTTATTTTCTCACTTTAAAGCCTGGTGTCCTGGCTCGATGAAATAAGGGTCACGAAACAGTGAACCCATTCAGAGAAAGTGGTGGCTTCCGGCAATTTACTGATAAACTCAGTGAAACGTGTCGTCGAGTGTGTGAGAGGAGTGGATGATTTTTTTCAATCATTACAGCCCTGTTATTATTTGGCCGATTGAATGCGGATTTGATGCAGTAATTAGATGGTGAGGCAGCAATTTGTAGAGTCCTGCTAAATCTAATGGAGCCTCTTTTAATCTATGCCACAGATAACAGCCCAAGCACACTTCACAGAAGGCTCCATTATGTGTGCGCGCTCATTAAATGAGTTCATGTTCCATTTGATTCACCAGCCTCTTTGTTTGAGTCCATCAAAGGACTGGTGTTATCTCCTCACGGAGAGCATGTGGTGAGCTTCCCCACTTTAATGGCTCTGCATTTAAGTGTTTCATGCAGATAGATGCTAAATCGAATGACATGTTTCTCGTCCTATTAAGACGAGCAGGTTCACATCGCCACCTGCATCTGAGTAAGTCACTGCTTTCTCTGCTGAAGTTCACATCGTTGCTATCTCTGGTGATTAAACCTGTCTGCATCGCCACCACCATCTTCTTAGAGAATTCTTAAGTGAATGCAAAATACTGCACTCAGGCACTCAGCAACAACCAGAGGTTAGCTGGAAAGCTGTTACTAACTGCATCTGTCATAGAGGGAGTCATCGAATCATACACGTGGAAACAGGCTCTTTGGCCCAATTTTCTCACGCCTACCAATGTGCCCAACTATCCCACCTGCCAGCGTTTGGCCCATATCCCTCTAAACATATCCTGTAACTACATGGGCTTCCTTCGGGTGCTGCGGTTTCCTCCCGCATCTTAAAGACGTGCGGGTTTGTAAGTTAATTGGCCCTCTGTAAATTGCCCCTAATATTATAAGGAATGGCTAAGAAAATGGGATACCATAGAACTTGTGTCAACGGGTGAACGATGGTTGGAGCGGACTCGATGGGCCAAAGGGCCTGTTTCCATGATTTATCTCTAAACTAAACTATCCTAAATGCTTCTCAAACATTGCAATAGTACCAGTCTCAACCGCCTCCTCCTGTCCTTTATTGTGCTAAATATGTTTTTTTTACTTTAGTATAGCTTATTTAGTTTTGTTTATTGTCATGTGAACCGAGAAACAGCGAAAAGCTTTTTGTTGCGTTTTCTTGCCTGATACCAGCTAAGGATGAAACTGTTCCTGAATCTGAGGGAGTGACCAGGATGAGAATTGTCCGTGAATATGGTGGTGGCCTTGCTGAGGCAGGATGAAGTGGAGATGGAGTCAATTGAACGCTGGTGCTAAATGTGCAATCGAAGTGCAATAGATATATGGCAAATTCTGATTCTTGGACCTTGCCGAGTACACACCTTGAAAATCAGCAGGCAGCTAGCTCTACTTGAAGGAGAAGGTTCATCAGGTTAATTCCTGGAATGGGATGCAGAGACAAGCAACTTCAGATTGTGGTTTAACATGAAAGGACACAAAGTGTTAGAGTAACTCACCAGGTCAGGCAGCATCTCTGGAGGACATGGATAGGTGACATGTGTAGGAAAAAACAGCAGATGCTGGTTTACACCAAAGAGAGACACAAAATGCTGGAGTAACTCAGCGGGTCAGGCAGCATCTATAGAGAATAGGATTGGGTGAGATTTTGGGTCGAGACCCTTGTTCAGACTGAGAGACAGGGGAGAGGGAAACGAGAGGTATGAATAGGTTCAGAAGTTGAGCCAATTTTTCAGAGTGATTGTGAAATTCTTCCATGGACATTCTAAAAGTAATATTCTAAGACACTTTGGAAGGATTTTGCCATTGTTCATGAGATCTTTCATGTCTCTGAAAGGAAAAATATTCATGCTGCCATATAATTTTGCAAGGCTAACAGATTGTCATAAAAACCCATCCTGTTCACTAATATCCCTCAGGGGCGGAAACCTGCCACCCTTCCTCTGCCTTGCCCTGACTCTTTGGAAACTGCTTTTCCAATTCTGCCGTACGAACACTAACTCTTGGAATCACAGGCAACTCCATCTAATGTGAACAAATGGGCGGCACAGTGGCGCAGCGGTAGAGTTGCTGCCTTACAGCGCCCGAGACCCGGGTTCCATCCTGACTACGTGTGCTGTCCGTACGGAGTGTGCACGTTCTCCCTGTGATCGCGTGGGTTTTCTCCGGGTCCTCCGCTTTCCTCCCACATTCCAAAGACGTGCAGGTTTGTAAGTTAATTAGCTTCTGTAAATTGCCCCCAGTGTGTAGGATACAGCTAGTGTGAACGGGTGATTGTGGGTTGAAAGGCGAGTTACCTCTTGAAACTAAAAACTAAAAAGTATTAAAACGTGATACTATTTCTTCAAACTGCCATCGCAAATCTTATTTTCAGCCCTTTCGACCAATAAGATTGTAAAATGGATTATTCCTTGTTTTTTATGTTGAAGTCTGTTTCATAAGTAAAACCGTAGACTTGCGCTACACATTATAAAAATCGGGAGAGATGTTGTAAATAATAATGGGATTGAGAGCAATGCACCACAGCCGTTGATGTTTTTGTAGACCCTTTCAAAGTATGTATCTAAATGTGGAGCCTGTGATGAGATTAATTTAGGAGGATTCACGATATATATTTCATTTACTTTCTCTCCTGTCTGGCTTCTCCTTCCTGCTCGGTGTTGAACATGGTGTTTGTGGAATCTGGTTCCAGATTACTTATTTTTTCACGTTGTACAGTTCATGTATAAAACTGATTACAGATCAATGTGTTTCTAACAAATAAAAAATGTTGAAATTATTCAAGTTTAACAGCAATAGCTTATTCTTACCTAGATAAAAGTCTACACTAAAGGATAACTTATTCGCAGCCGATATCAGACTCCTAAATCACGAACCCCTCCCAGAGCTGCTGCTGCTTACTCTTTCTCTTAAGTCTTACTTATTCGGTTATTTCAGTATTGTGCTTTAATATTCTTTTACACTACACTTTCAAGAGAGAGCTAAATAGGGCTCTTAAAGATAGTGTAGTCAGGGAATATGGGGAGAAGGCAGGAACGGGGTACTGATTGGGGATGATCAGTCATGATCACATTGAATGGCGGTGCTGGCTCGAAGGGTCGAATGGCCTACTCCTGCACGTATTGTCTATTGTCTACTCATATTTTTGCGTAAGGGGCAGCATGGTGGCACAGTGGTAGATTTGCTGCTTTACAGTGCCAGAGACCCGGGTTCGATCCTGACCTTGGGTGCTGTCTGTACGGAGTTTGTACGTTCTCCCTGTGACCGTGTGATTTTTTTTCCAGGTTCTCCGGTTACCTCCCACTCTCCAAAGATATATAGGTTTGTAGGTTAATTGGCTTTGGTAGAGTTTGTAAATTGTCCCTAGTGTGTAGGATAGTGCTAGTGTGCGGGGATCACTGGTCGGTGTGGACACAGTGGGCCGAAGCCCCTGATTTTGTGCTGTATCTCTAAAATAACTAAAACCGTGCACCATCCTGCTGGTTTGCCCTTATTCTATTTATGGTAAACCCTCGCAATAACTCCTCCATACAGCAGATTTTGGTTATAGCGGGGGGGAAGCTCCCGTTGCGGGGCACCCACCACCCTTCACCACTTCCGGCAGTTACCCAACGCGCTGGCGTCACGTGATGTGCTTCCAGTTACGGGAGCGGAGAGCGAGGAGCATGAAGTCGGCGTGAGTACCGGGCCCTGTCCCTGGTGCGCCATGTGTGGGGCCTGGGGCTCTGCGATTCCCCAGCTTTGGGTTAATCTTTACTCCCCCCTCCCCCCCCCCCCCCCCAAACCCACAGATAGGCACAAAGTGCTGGAGTAACTCAGCGGGTCAGGCGAAAAGGAAGGAGAAAAGGAACAGGGTCTTGGTGAGACCACACCTGGAGTATTGTGTACAGTTTTGGTCTCCAAATCTGAGGAAGGACATTATTGCCATAGAGGGAGTGCAGAGACGGTTCACCAGACTGATTCCTGGGATGTCAGGACTGTCTTATGAAGAAAGACTGGATAGACTTGGTTTATACTCTCTAGAATTTAGAAGATTGAGAGGGGATCTTATAGAAACTTACAAAATTCTTTAGGGGTTGGACAGGCTAGATGCAGGAAGATTGTTCCCGATGTTAGGGAAGTCCAGGACAAGGGGTCACAGCTTAAGGATAAGGGGGAAATCTTTAAAACCGAGATGAGAAGAACTTTTTTCACACAGAGTGTGGTGAATCTCTGGAACTCTCTGCCACAGAGGGTAGTTGAGGCCAGTTCATTGGCTATATTTAAGAGGGAGTTAGATGTGGCCCTTGTGGCTAAGGGGATCAGGGGGTATGGAGAGAAGGCAGGTACGGGATACTGAGTTGGATGATCAGCCATGATCATATTGAATGGCGGTGCAGGCTCGAAGGGCCGAATGGCCTACTCCTGCACCTAATTTCTATGTTTCTATGTTTCTATGAATAGGTGACGTTTCGGGTTGGAACCCCCTAGCTCGGATATAGCAACCAATCAGCAATAACGGTTTGCATCCTCTTAGTTTTAGTTTTAAAGATAGAGTGTGGAAACAGGCTCTTTGTCCCACCGAGCCCGTGTCGACCAGCGATCCCTGCACACCAGCACTGTCCTACACATACAAGGGCCAATTTACAATTTTACAAACCTGTACGTGTTTAGAGTGTGGGAGGAAACCGGAGCACCCGGATAATACCCACAGGGGAGAAGGTACCAATTCCGTACAGACAGCACCCGTAGTCAGGATTGAACCGGGGTCTCTGGTGCTGTAAGGCAAGAAACTCTACCTTTGCCCCACTGGGCCACATCCCCCTCTTTCCCGTAGCCCATTATAAATTCATAATTTGTAATAGCAGAATTAGGCCATTTGGCCCATCAAGTCTACTCCCTCATTCATCATGACTATGTATATTATTGACTCTGTGAGCTTCATGTGAACAATGAATTTTATTGCACCCCAGTGTATAAAACAAGAAACTAATCTAATGTAACGTAGTCTAACCTAAGATTATTACCATTTATATACGCATCTGCATAATATCAAAGGATGCCATTTTCAGTAACACATCACGCAATTTAACACAGATGGTTTCATCGGAAGAGTTTACTATCCAATTGTCATTACTGTCAATTTATTCATAACACCTGCCACTAGCGAGAGAGAAAATTACCGAAAACAAAACAGCAATCTCCCACAGCATGTGTCAGGACAGTACTGAATAATGCAGTTACAATGTAATTCACCGTGCTGTCTGCAAACGCAGTCAGGTTTGGCTTTTATGGTTCAATATATCATCCTGACCTCATGATATGCCAAATGAATGCTCTTGAATAAACAGCAGCCTTTATATTTTAACGATCTACAAAATAGGCTTCCAATTGTTTGGTATTTCCAAAAGAAAAATTTATTTGAACTTCTCTCGGGATTCCAGCCATTGAATTCTGCGGGGAAGTGCACACACAATGATGTATTCTCCAAATACTGTAGAGTTTAAAGATGCAGTGTGGAGACAGGCCCGTCAGCCCACCATGTCCGCACCAAACAGCGATCACCACATACACTAACACTATCCTACACTCAGGATAATTTACAATGTTACCAAAGCTGATTTACCTACAAATCTGCATGCCTTTGGAGTGTGGGAGGAAACTGGAGCACCCGAAGAAACTGGAGCACCCGAAGAAAACCCACGCACTCACAGGTACAAACTCGGTGCAGACGGCATCCATAGTCAAGATCAAACCCAGTTCTCTGGCGCTGTAAAGGGCCTGTCTCACTTGGGCGTCATTTGCACGTCATGCAGGTGGCGTGTGAGGATTTTGAGAATCCCCAAATCCTGGGGCGCTGCGCGCTACCGCGCGTCACTGCCTACGCCATCATGCGCCATGCGCGTGTTATGCATGGCAAGTGCGCGTAATGCACGGCATGCGCGTGTTATGATGTGCCTGTTGTGACACGTAAATGATGTTGCGTAAATAACGCGCAAATTACGCTCAAATGGGACAGGCCCTTTAGGTAGCAACTCTACAGCTGCGCCACCGAGCCGCCCCTAATAAAACAGTGGGGTGCAATAGGAGACTGTTAGGTTGGGGTCCAGAAGGCACTTCAATATATTTATGATTTTTGTATCTTCAATTCACAGGGAGTTAGAAACAAGAACTCTCACCTCCGAGTCAATGTCTCAAAATATGTGGTAGTAATGGCAGTGAAGCTATCAGTTTGCTGCTGTAACTCTGGGAAACTGGCAGCTAACTCTGGTCCACAACACACAGCTCAATATAGAAAGACGGCCCTGATACACGGAACTGCAGATGCCGGTTTACCAAAAACAAAAAAGACAGTGCTGGAGTAACTCAATAGGTCAGGCAGCATCTCTGGAGTAATTCAATGGATCAGGCAGCATCTCTGGAGTAACTCAATGGGTCAGGTAACATCTATGAAGTAACTCTGGAAATATTTACAATATATACCAACGATTTAGATGAGGGAATTAAATGTTACATCTCCAAGTTTGCGGATGACACAAAGCTGGCTGGCAGAGTGAGCTATGGGTGGCAGTGTGAGGAGGATGCTATGAGGCTGCAGGGTGACTTGGATAGGTTGGGTGAGTGGGCAGATGCATGGCAGATGCAGTATAAAGTGGATAAATGTGAGGTTTTTTGCTCAAAATTTCAGCATCTGCAGTTCCTTGTGTTTATAGAAATAAGCATATTGTCTTCTCCTTATGACCAATCATACCTGTTCTGATGTTTTTTCAATGTCATTCTGCACAAAACACAAAGAGCTGGAGGTATTCAATGCGTCACACAGTATCTGTGGCAGAAATGGACAACGATGTTTCAGATCGGGATCAGCGAAGCGGGAGAAAGCTGGAAAACTGAGATAGGGGTGCAACAAAGCCTGGCAAGTGATAGATGGACATGAGTCTGAAGAAGGGTTTCGACCCAAAACTTCACCTATTCCTGTTCAAAGATGCTGCCTGCCCTGATGAATGACTCCAGTATTTTGTGACTATCTTCGGCGTAAACCAGCATCTTTAGTTCAAGTCTACACAAGTGAAAGATGGAGACATGTGAGGTAGTTTGTTGGGCAGACTAAGTGACAAAGGCTGGAGGTGAAAAGGAGATAAAAGGGTGAGAGATAAGGAGACAACACAAGTGAAATATAAAGCCAGAGGGAAGGGTATAGTGGAAAGGGGACGGGGTGGGGGAGAGGAGAATGTGTGTGTGTGTGTGGGGGGGGGGGGTGTTGAGATTAAATGGGGATGGGGTACTTGGGGGAGGGAGATGTGTATATGAAGGAGGGGCAAAGAGTAGGGTGACTAGTGAGAGGAGGGGGTGAGTGATGGTGGGATAATGAGTGCACGCCAGGGTAGAGGGGAGGAGGGGGGGTTTACTTGAAAGATGTCATTCTGTATACAGACACAGGGTTGGAGTAGTGAAGGTCAGAGCAGAAAATTTTCATTTCATAAGTTCTAGGAGTAGAATTAGGCCCTTCGGCCCATCAAGTCTACTCCGCCATTTAATCATGGCTGATCTGTCTTTCTCTCTCAACTCAATTCTCCTGCCTTCTGCCATGAATCTGTCAATCTCCCCCTTTAAAATATCCATCTTGGATTCCACAGCCTTCTGTGGCAATGAATTCCATAGATTATCCACCCTCTGACCAAAGAAATTCTTCCTTGTCATCTCCTAAAGGTATGTCCTTTTATTTTGAGGTAATGGCTTCTGTCTTAGACTCTTCCACAAGTGGAAACATCCTCTCCACATCCACTCTATCCAGGCCTTTCACTATTCGGTAAGTTTCAATGTGGCTCCCCCCTTATCCTTCTAAACTCCAGCGAGTACAAGCCCAGTGCCGTTAAAATGCTCATCATATGTTAACCCAATCATTCCTGGGATCATCAATCACCTTTTACACCTCTGCTCGCTGGATCACTGGAACAGTAACATTTTTGTTTCAGATCCAAAATACCTGTCTGTCCCCTCAAGCTGTAGGTGATGAATTACTTACGTTGGAAGAAGAATAAGGGCGGGTAGCTGTAGGAATCAAGGGAATTAAAAAAAAAACTAGTACATTAATTGAAAAGAATTTCAATACAGAGAAGTGGTTCTGATATAACACTGATGCCTTCAAACAACAGCTATAAGTTGATTGATTGCATTCTAATATGAATCTTGTTTTGAATGCTTTGTGAATGTGGCACTTATCTATTGTGCAGTACAATTATATGTTCTAGTGGAATTGGTGCAATTCCATCCATGTTACTGACCAGTAGAATTTATAGCACCAGGTGCAGCTGCTTCCGATGCTGTCCATGGGCTGTTATTTGTCTTTATGAAAGTTACAGATTTCTGACAGTATTATTAAGGAGAGTGCATGAAGAATGTTTGGTGTTTACTGCAGATGTCATCAACAAATCAAGATTCCCCACTGTACTACTGCCGATAAGGCATCTGGATTCAAATTCATTCTTCGTGTTCTATTTGCATTTAGACATGTTGCTTGATGTGCCCTGGAGCATATACTTCATTGTAATACACACACAATACATAACACACATGCATCCTGGGTCATGCCCACTATCCCAATCCTTTCCCTTTCAAAGGGTTACGTAGATGGGGAGGGTAGGAGTGGGTGTTAAATGAAGACCATAAAAGCTGAACCAAATATGTTGATGGCCAAAGGCTAATGTTAGTTGTTAATGAAAGCAAATTAATCTCAACTGAATGGAATAAATTGGTCAGAGAAGGGTCTTCAAACTAATCCCCAAAGGGAATAAAATAAGTATTGCACTAATTACAGCCAGATGTCAATCCAGTAAATCTGATTAATAGGTATTTTGTGCAATTCTTTTTAACCTCAACACATTTAACACAATTGAGGAGGATTGCAAGGTATTGACACATCAAGCCCATTATGTTTTAATGTCAAGATTTATTTCACAAAATGTCAAGGGTGCAGTTAGATAATATATTTGCTCTTCTGTTTTCTATGGAAAAGAAGTTCACATATATAGTTAAGGCACTGTTTGATCATCACAGAGAATTAAGTGTTGTTAGCTATCATGTACAACATTGCAAATACAAATGTCTTTGGTTAACAATCAGGCTGTAAACAAGATCCAGATGATTTGGAATTGAAAAATAATCTAAATAAATAGAAGCAGCATACAGAATGGACATGGAATTTGGTAATAAGGCTGCAAAAAAAAAGTATTTTGGTGTATCAGGAGCTACTTCTATTTAATATGATTTAATAGGAACCAATGCTCAGGGAAAAATCTCCTGCTGTCGTGGTGCTGTTCCTCATAAAATGTTAGCATTGAAAAGTGGACATAAAAGGGACTCAGAAACACTTCTAATGCCATTATCAATGTGATGGCTATCCACTTTAATAAAGCAAAATGTTACTGATGGTGGGAATACCATTAATCTGACGTTGATAGCATTGTCTCAATATAAAAGTGCCAATTCCCTAATCAAACTCAGGACTGAGTGTTTAAAAGGTTTTTAACATGAGCGTTTGACGGCATTGGGCCTGTACCTCACTGAAACTTGCCGAATAGTGAAAGGCCTGGATAGTGTGGATGTGGAGAGGGTGTTTCCACTAGAGTCCAGAACCAGAGCCTCAGAATAATAGGATGCACCTTTAGATAGATGGGGAGGAATTTCTTTAGTCAGAAGGTGGTGAATCTGTGGAATTCATTGCCACAAACGGCTGTGGAGGACAAGTGAATGGATATTTTTAAGATTGACAGATTCTTGATTAGGAATGGTGTCAGGGGTTCTGGGCATAAGGCAGGAGAATGGGGTTGAGAGGGAAAGATAGATCAGCCATGATTGAATGGCGGAGTAGACGCGATGGGCCGAATTGCCTAATTCTGCTTCAATAACTTATGAACTCTAACAATCTTAACACTAATAGTCCAAAATTCATCCTCAACCGTGATACAAAAATTGCAATGTTTTTCATAAAGTGATTTAAAGACCACGTGCCAATGTGTAGGAGACCGCTCTAGACATTTTATATTACACCGGTCTGCACAATATGTATTTACACAGTAATGATCCATTCACATATAGTACTTGGTGTCCATCCACTGTATGGAACATTTAGCAAATTTCTTTGAAATCAATGTGGTCCTTTCGAATTAAAGTGCCTGGGTTCTGAAGTCGTTCAGAGATTTCAGAATTCAGAATGAATTGACACTCTGTGGACGGATGCCGATAATTCATTTTCACGTTGTGTAATAATCAGTAACTATACACGCGAAGACTATCACATCTCGACAGATTTAATCTTCAGCTGTTCTTGGGTACCTTAACCACAAACACCATTGGCTCCAGTGATTTGTTACTGTACGATCGACGAATTATATCCACTGCTTCTCGGTGTGTGACGTTTTGGAGGCTTTCTTCATCAACTGAAATCAGTTCGTAACCAGCCTGTACCAAAGTAACAAAACATCACGATTACTATTCAATACAATTTCTTCCACTGATTCACTATGTACGCATGAGAATAATAAACCAATATCAATAATGTGCAGAATGTGAAGTGATCCCTTTACTTTTGGTATGTGAATTAATTTCAAATAGCATCTTTGAAAGCAGAGCAAAAGATGGAATTATGCATAATACTCCATGAACATCACTTCATGTACCTCACTTCAATCATTGGGGTGGGAGATTGCAACCTTCACGTGGCCCACCCTGTTTCGATAAATGCAATCAACCTGGTGTGCAAATCAAATAAGATCAAATAGAACAAGTTGTCCTCCAACTTTAGGCTGTGCACGTCATACGCAAGAAGAGAAGACTTCAATCAACCCTACAGTCTGACTTGGAACTTGGCCCAAAGAATATTCATGCCAGGTTTTGTTCTCCATAAACCAGTGTGGCTCAGCTATCAATGCAATTCTTAAAAGTTGAAAGAAATCTAATTTCCATCAATTTTATTTGTTTTGTGGCTCATTAAAACAAGGGATGCAAAATTGCATTAACGAGCACTGTGACAGATGGACCAGACTATTTTGCACAACAAAACTGCTGGCTAAAGATGCCAATTTCCATGATTATTTCTGATTTGGAGGTTCCGTGCAATGCTGTCCCTTAACTGGGGACTTCTGTCAAAGGCAATTGTGATGGAATTATCAAACCTTCATCAAGTACCATTTACCCAAGACTAAATACAAAATGCTGAAGTAACACAGAAAATCAGGCAGCATCTCTGGAGACAAGGAATGTGATTTTTCCAGTTCCGAGACAAATTGCCGCCTATTCCTTTTCTCGAGAAGTGCTGCCTGACCTGCTGGGTTACTCCAACATTTTGTGTCTATCTTCGGTATAAACTAACATCTGCAGTTCTTTGCTACATATTTACCCAAGATAACTTTATCAAAATGAAGGCAGAGTGTGTGCTTTTGCCAGTTATTTGTACATGCAAGTTTTATAAGATCCAAGTTACAAAAACCTATGATTATGAGAGAGCACCAATAAAAAGATTGAGACACAATGAACAGCAGATGCAGGAGTCGTGAGCAAAACACAAAGTGCTGGAGTAACTCAGTGGGTCAGGCAGCACGTGGAGAGAATGGACAGGTGACTTTTGGATCGGGATCGTCTTCAGACTCAGGCCAATAAAAAGATAATTGCAAAGCAGCTCAGCATGGAGAGGAAAGATGTTGAGAGATACCGGCCAAATGTGTGCCAATGGGGCTAGCTTAGACGGGGCATCTTGGGCTGAAGGGCCTATTTCTGTGCTTTATAATACTCTGATCCCAGGATCTTGCATTATTCAAATGGCTCCCAAACCAAAAAAAACGGGCAAGGTTTTGGGTATAAATCAACCCTAATGCATCAAAAAGAATCACAGCTGATTAAGATATCTCACTGTGACTCTGTATCATCCATCCGAATGCGCCTGTAGTCTCCCCTGACTCATTATGATGGGTCGAATGGCCTAATTTTTCTCCTGTGTCTTATGATCTTATTGAGAGGTAAAAGTTATGAAGCTATTCTGAGGGCATAAAACAGGCATGATGGATATGGAAGGCATCTGTAGGTTTCAACTCTTCCGAGGACAGTTCTATCTCAATGATTCAATGCTTCTTTTAATATCAAGTGTACCAAGGTACAGTGAAATTCATTGTTTTACATACACGGTGGCATGTGCAGCACAGTAGAGTTGCTGGCTTACAGTGCCAGAGACCCGGGTTTGATCCTGTCTACGGGTGCTGACAATGGATCCTGACCACGGGTGCCGTCTGTACGGAGTTTGCACATTATAACCATATAACCATATAACAATTACAGCACGGAAACAGGCCATCTCGGCCCTACAAGTCCATGCCGAACAATTTTTTTTTTTCCCCCTTAGTCCCACCTGCCTGCACTCATACCATAACCCTCCATTCCCTTCTCATCCATATGCCTATCCAATTTATTTTTAAATGATACCAATGAACCTGCCTCCACCACTTCCACTGGGAGCTCATTCCACACCGCCACCACTCTCTGCGTAAAGAAGTTCCCCCTCATATTACCCCTAAACTTCTGTCCCTTAATTCTGATGTCATGTCCTCTTGTTTGAATCTTCCCTATTCTCAAAGGGAAAAGCTTGTCCACATCAACTCTGTATATCCCTCTCATCATTTTAAAGACCTCTATCAGGTCCCCCCTTAACCTTCTGTGCTCCAGAGAATAAAGACCTAACTTATTCAACCTATCTCTGTAACTTAGTTGTTGAAACCCAGGCAACATTCTAGTAAATCTCCTCTGTACTCTCTCTATTTTGTTGACATCCTTCCTATAATTGGGCGACCAAAATTGTACACCATACTCCAGATTTGGTCTCACCAATGCCTTGTACAATTTTAACATTACATCCCAGCTTCTATACTCAATGCTCTGATTTATAAAGGCTAGCATACCAAAAGCTTTCTTTACCACCCTATCTATATGAGATTCCACCTTCAAGGAACTATGCACGGTTATACCCAGATCCCTCTGTTCAACTGTATTCTTCAATTCCCTACCATTTACCATGTACATCCTATTTTGATTTGTCCTGCCAAGGTGTAGCACCTCACATTTATCAGCATTAAACTCCATCTGCCATCTTTCAGCCCATTTTTCCAAATGGCCTAAATCACTCTGTAGACTTTGGAAATCCTCTTCATTATCCACAACACCCCCTATCTTGGTATCATCTGCATACTTACTAATCCAATTTACCACACCTTCATCCAGATCATTGATGTACATGACAAACAACAAAGGACCCAACACAGATCCCTGAGGCACCCCACTAGTCACCTGCCTCCAACCCGATAAACAGCCATCCACCATTACCCTCTGGCTTCTCCCATTCAGCCACTGTTGAATCCATCTTGCTATTCCTGCATTTATACCCAACAGTTGAACCTTCTTAACCAACCTTCCATGAGGAACCTTGTCAAAGGCCTTACTAAAGTCCATATAGACAACATCCACTGCTTTACCCTCGTCAATTTCCCTAGTAACCTCTTCAAAAAATTCAAGAAGATTAGTCAAACATGACCTTCCAGGCACAAATCCATGTTGACTGTTCCTAATCAGACCCTGTTTATCTAGATGCTTATATATATTATCTCTAAGTATCTTTTCCATTAATTTGCCCACCACTGAAGTCAAACTAACAGGCCTATAATTGCTAGGTTTACTCTTAGAACCCTTTTTAAACAATGGAACAACATGCGCAGTACGCCAATCCTCGGGGACTATTCCCGTTTCTAATGACATTTGAAATATTTCTGTCATAGCCCCGGCTATTTCTACACTAACTTCCCTCAATGTCCTAGGGAATATCCTGTCAGGACTTGGAGACTTATCCACTTTTATATTTTTCAATTATCAATTATCCACGTGACCACATCGGTTTTCCCCCGGGTGCTCCTCCCACATGGGTTTCTTCCCACACTCTAAAGATGTACAGGTTTCTGGGTTAATTGGCTTCAGTAAAGATTGCAAATTGTCCCGAGTGTGTGGACTAATGCTAGTATACGGGGATCGTTGGCCGACGTGGACTCGATGGGCTTGTTCCGCGCTGTATCTCTTAACTAAACTAAGATCAGTAAGTTTATTGCCATACATAAGGACAATCCCCGATTAAGTACTGAATGCTTAGAAACAGCCCACTGAGTCCACATGCAAGAGTTGTCAGGTTTTGGCGCCATTTTCACAGTCCAGTTGGTCCATCAAGGCCTGTTGCAACCATCGCCTCCAGCTGGATCGCCAATGACCTGTCAATCTCTCCTCTCCCGGCCTAAATCTTAAAAAGCAAAGTTATGGCAATTCTCCAATTCCACCATTGGATAAGTCACTCCAAGGCCCACATTTAATGGCCATCCTCAAATATCAGTCTGAAGAAGGGTTTCCAGCCCAAAATGCCATCTACCCATTTCCCTCCACAGATGCTGCCTGGCTTGCCGAGTTCCTCTAGCACTTAGTGATTTGCCCAATTTTCTCGATGGGCTGCAGTCTTGGTGGAGGCTATCCCAGTGTGCAGTGGGGAAGAAATATCTCCCTATTTGACCCAGCCACAAAGCAATTTGAAATACTGAAATCAATCGATTGATTGCAGATAAGGACATTTTTCAATTGGAGTGTTGTGGGCTCATGATCTCAGCCTAGTTTTTTTAAAACATAAGGATCAGAAGGAAGAATGCTACAGAGGGATTTGTAATCCGACAATGCTAAATTAAGTGACAACGCTCTTCTTAGACACAGTAACTTAAAAGCGCCGGGTTTTTTTTGTGTACCTTCGATTTTCCAGCATCTGCAGTTCCTTCTTAAACAACTTAAAAGCGCCGTCAGGCTTAATTCAATGGTGTTTGATTGAACGATAGAGCATGGAAACGGGCCTTTCGACCCACCAAGTCCATACCTGCTATCGATCTTCTATTTCCACTATTTCTATGTAATCCCACTTTCACATCTACTTCCTACTCACTGGGGGAAATTACAGAGACCAATTAACCTACAAACCCGCACGTCTTTGGAACGTGGAAGGAAACTGGAGCACTTGGAGGAAACCTATGCGGTCACAAGGAGAACGTGTAGCCAGAAAGTACCCAAGGTCAGAATCAAACTGGGGTCTCCAGTGCTGTGAAGCAGCAACTCTACCAGTTGTGCCACCATATTAGCCTTATAGGCTACCTTGCTCAACACTAATGCTTGGGGATTTACCTCTGCCCTTCAAGAAAGCTTGGTGAGGCCATCTTTAATATTAACAGAATGCAAATAAATATCTGCAATTTATAGCCTACACAAAGAATTTGGTGATTTAATTTTGGAATCTCTGGTCAATTTTAACTAAAGCTGACTGAACTTTATTGCCTTCCATCACAATGATCACTGTGGTGGATGTTTATGTTAAGTTCTATCGTTCTTTTTATTGTATGTGTTCTTTTAATTGTATGGCTGCATGATAACTCAAATATCACTGTACCTTAATTGGTGCATGTGACAATTAATGTGAATCTGAATCTGAATCTGTCAAGCAAGTGTGATGAGCTCGTGAATTAGCCATGTAACAACAACCCTGAACGTCAAACAAGGCAAGGTAATTTTCTGCTTGCAGACAAATATATACAGTGTAATGATTCTTCAAAAGGATTGTTCAGGTTTCCTGCCAGCCACAGATCCCGTTGGGATGTGCAGGGTAGTTATCTTCCTTTCCCACTAGATATAATGAGCTAACATCCATGGTATTATCGTTTTAATCTAATCTTTTAATTGTAAACCGAGGTAATTTTACCACACTGAATTGCTCTCAATTTGATTAAATTGCTGCATGTGGCTGTGACTCCTGAGAATCCATATTATATATAATGTAGTTACAAAAAAAGTGCTATTTTCATTCTTATTCTGCCCTTTTCACCACTGCACTTGGACTTGGTATTTTAAACGGATTAAAATTTAGATTTTGCCACTGTCAGGGTAAATTCAATGGTTATTTAGGTTTCTTTATCTAACAAAAGTGGCGGTGGATTTATCCCTGTCCTTCAAGAACCCTTAGTCAGGCAAACTCTGATGTTGACACAGTATATATTCCTTTAGGGACTGATAACTCTGCACCTGCAAGCAAATGGGGGCTCGCAGTAATTAAGCAATACATCTTCAATGCCAAGCCTTTAAAATTACACTGCCTAAAATTACCTTCATGAATAATTGAGAAATATTTAATCATTCTTCTTTTGTTAATAAATTGTAATCTGTCACCCTCACACGCAGAGTTCATTAAGCTGCAAAGGCAGAAGCCAAGTGATTCAACCTACTTTCATTACTAGCAAAAATAAGGACATGTCTGGCTGTGTGTTTGTATCGACTTCCAACTCCAGGACTGATGATGACAATTTGGCACATAAACTATACCAATCATGAATGATGACCCAGTGCATTTTTTCATCTCATTCACTCCATTATCGGTAAAGCTTTTTTCCATTTTTGTGCCATTATTCACCTCTGCCTCTGCTGTAAACACCAATCGTTTTAGTTACGAGGTTGGTTGTCTCCATTAATCTCTCAGTGGGAATGTGAGCAATGGTGAAGTTGCGAAGCGGCACTGCTAGGTCCCGCTGAGCCATAACTCGAAAGCAAGCTTAATCTTGCCCGCCGCGCAGCAGTAAGAGGGATGCCGCTGAGCCCAGCCCCTGCTCACCCCAAAGACTGGGAACCTGAGAGGAGGTGGAGGGAGTTGGCGATGGTGGCAGACGCTGGAGAAGGAACGGTAGGAAGAACCAGGGTCTTGCTTTCCACGACTCCAAGAGGTGCCTCCGGGGTACAAAGGTCCATACGTTTTAGGAGCAGAATTAGGCCGTACGGAAGGAATGGGTGTCGAGACCCTTCTTCAGACAGTTGACTAGGTTGGGTCTCTACTCCTTGGAGCACAGGAGGATGAGGGGTGATCTTGCAGAGAGTTATGGATGTAGCCTAGTCCATCAATCTGCCCAGACTTCCCGCTACACTTCAGGACGTTTCTCATGATCTTTCCTCGTGGCAGTGCAAGCAATGTGAGAATACCCTACTTCTGATGCTACTTTTTATGTTCCTTAGTTCATTGCCAACCCCACAAATTACACATCTTTCAGATTGCTCAACACTCCTAAAATACTCCCATTATTGAGTTTGTTTATACTTCCTCCATAAATTCCTATCCCCAGAGGCATCAAAGTCTTTACTATAACCATTGACATCTCTCCATCCCGCTGTGTGACTTTTGTCATTTGTATGTACTCATTAAGGGCTTTATTGCCCTCTCTCCCACTTGTTTGCTCCTTTGGCAGTTATTCTTCCAATCACCAACTCTTAACACCTTCATCAAACTCAAAGGTTTCACTAAAGGTTTCACTTTCTTCTTGGTCCTACTAATTCTGTTCTACCTGATTCTTCCCCGTACTAGATCATTGTTTTCTCATTCCGGATGAATAGCTGTTCATGTAAATTAAAGTCTTATGGTTCATAAGAGAATGGTGAGTGTCTCAAAATCAGAGATGGCAAAATGCTGAAGATATTCAAAGAAAGAATATCACTTTAATATCAAGCTTATACTATGTATAAACAAGTGTGTACAGTGGTAGGCAGTATATTTTATGATTCAATATCTGGCTTAGTCTTACACTGTGTCCGAGTCTATATTCTGATAAAGGTTGTACTCATTCTGCACATTCACCAGTGGACAAACTTGTTAGACATGAAAAGTAACAGCATACTTGGCAGAATAATTATCAAATCGCAGAGTGCAGAAAAGATTTATAACAATGTTGCCAGTACTTGAGAGCCTACCAAGAAGTCCCATCTGTGCTAGTCCTACCTTCCTGCATTTGGCCCATATCCCACTAAAAACATTTCCTATCCATGTACCTGTCCAAATGTCTAAAATGTTGTTCATGGGTTCGAGGAGCAGAATTAGGCCATTCGTCCCATTAAGTCTACTCTGCCATTCAATTATGCCTAATCTATCCTTCCTTCTCAAACTATTATCCTGCCATCGCCCCATAAACCCCGACACCCTTACTATTCAAGAATCTGTCAATCTCCCCCATAAAAATATCCACTGACGTGGCCTCCACAACCATCTGTGACAATGAATTTCACAGATTCACCACTCTGTGACTAAAGAAATTCCTCCTCATCTCCTTTTTTAAAGGTAAGTTCTTTTATTCTGAGGCTATGGCCTCTGGACCTGGACACTCCCACTGGTGGAAACATCCTCTCCACATATCTGTTATTGTAACTGCCTCCACTACCTCCTCTAGCAGCTCGTTTCATGTACCCACAACACTCAATGCGAAAACGTTGATAGCCGTTGATGTTTATGTGTGAAACAGAAACCCAACTGTTATGTTAGAGGCACACTTGGCATTGCTTACATTCTATGTAAAACACTGATGCAAAAGTTTGCCAATCGACTGAGCATTTATTTTGTGCTGCAAACAATTATTTGGCAAACGTTAGTTCTCTTTCCAGTTGCACCCAGATTGCTGGAGTCCTCGCCGACTCTTTTCTTCTTTTGCATTTACTTTAGCCGATCTAAATATCCCCTAAACATATTTTAAAGCAGCAACGATGAGTTTAATTTTTATTTTAAATCATTTTTTTCCTCCAAGATAAGTCGGAATTAAGATACTAATTTGTTTTCGATACTATTAAAAATGAAATTGTAAGGAATATTACCAAACTGGATAGAAAAACAAAAATCACTCAATTATTAAGAAAAAACCCGCTGGGAAGACTTCATTCAAATTATAGATTGAAATTAACCTGTTTGTTTTTCCTTTGAATACACATTGTAAATCAACCTTAATAAATATACAAATATGTGATACAATTTCATTCCTGCAACATTACATACAATCAGAAATGAAAGCTGGAAAGGTTACTCCTGTGCATGGTTGATGTATTGAGTTTTCCTGTATCGCTCAGGAAATTTGTCATAAGCCTTCCTATTTTCTGTAAATAAATCTCCAATGTCAATGGCTGGCTAATCTTGTTAAATATAAAGCTTCAAGAGATGGATGCCAAAGTAATTGTGAAATTTCTACACTCCTAAGTTGTTCCCATATTTCTAAGGAAATGAGTTATTAAAACTCTGAATCTTGAAATTTTCTTATGTTGGGGCCCTTTTGTTATGTATCGGTTTCTTGATCACAATACATTTCTTTAAAATTTCTTGGAATCCTGTCAAAGAATTTACATCAGCATGCGACTTAAACTGAAATCAAAATATCAGCATCAAAGGCACATTTGATTAATTCAGCCAAAACAATTATGTAAATGTACTCCAATTAACTAAGTATTTATTTTAAATGCCAAGCCTGTTGTGAATCTTTCTTTGGTAAAGATGTATGTTTTAATTAGCTGAAAATAGCGTTCTAAATTGGAGTTTTCTTATTAAATTTGCATGCACCCTGATATTCAATCCGCCCTCATTGCTGTTCACCTTTTACTGCGCTCTTAGAATGACTGTGAATTACTTCTATTGCATTTTTAATTAAGTAACTATTCACTGCATCAGGACAGTCAGTTAGAAACTAATTATGTTGTACAGTATTCAAACAAAGGGCTCTTTATAGAGCAATTATTATTCACTGAATCCTTCTCAGTTATTGAAAGAAAACTGAAGCTTGCAAAAAGAGACAATGACTAAGTTGTAACTATACTCTGGGCAACATTCCCTTATTCAAGGTAGCCACTTGACAATTTACCATACCGTCGCTGCAATCTCGGGTTGATTAAGACACAGGTTGGCTAACTACAACCCGTATTATTTGAGTTTAGTTTAGAGATACAGCGTGGAAACAAGCCCTTCGGCCCACCGAGTCTGTGCCAACCAACAATCACCCGTATCCGACACACTAGGGACAATTTACAGAAGCTAATTACCCTACAAAACTGGACAACACCCGTGATCAGGAACGAATCTGGCTCTCCGGCGTTGTAAGGTGGCAACTTTATCGCTGTGTCATTCTTTTGATCTATGTATAAACTTTATTCTTTAACAACTATATGATAATCCATTACAAATTCTTGCAAAAGATCCTTAAATTATAGTATGTGTGTAAGTAGTGAAGTTAGAAAATAGTGCTCAAATAGAATTCAAATGACCTGTTTACGTGTTATCGTGAACCAAATCTTGGGTCAAACAAATGTTTACACATGCAATCCTAACTGGAGTACCCACAGAATTTAGATTAGTATAAAGATGGTGTGGAAACGGGCCTTTCGGCCCATTGAGTCCGCGCTGACCTGTACACTAGTTCAATGTTATCCCACTTGCACATCCCACACACAGACAGCACCCATAGTCAGGCGCTGTGAGGCAGCAACTCTACCAGCTGCTCCACTGTACTGCCGTCAAGCCAATGTGCATTAAGAAATATTCAAATACATTGAAAAATTAAGAATATTATTTAAAAATCCCAAATTATTTTAAAAACTTGGATATTAAATAGATAACAATTATTGACATTCCAAAGAAAATAACCACCTCTACATTTAAACCTGCATGATTAAATAAAAACAGACAATTAACCAGTAGACAATAGACAATAGGTGCAGGAGTAGGCCGTTTGGCCCTTTGAGCCAGCACCGCCATTCAATGTGATCAGGGCTGATCATCCCCAATCAGTACACCATTCCTGCCTTCTCCCCATATCCCCTGCTCCGCTAATTTTAAGAGCCCCATCTAGCTCTCTCTTGAAAGCATCCAGAGAACCTGCCTCCACTGCCCTCTGAGGCAGAGAATTCCAGTACTTATCCTTCTGTTGACAACCGTTTTTCCCAATTGAAATGTATGGCTAGGCATGTTTTATACAGGCTCAGTGGATTTAGACGTTAGAAATACAGCATGGAAACAGGCCCTTCAACCCACCAAATCTGCGCTGATCAGCGATCAACCCTGTGACCGTCCTGGGAAATGTGCCAGGAAATCCACGGAAGTCTGTGGTCTGGTGCACAAATCCGCGAGGAGTCCAATTGCAAAATGGAGTTGTACTTGCAGTTGCAGAAGTGTACAAATTTCCAGTTTTCCCAAATCCCATGCAATTATCCGAATGAAAGCGTGGATTTCGCCGCTTGCAAATCCTGAATTCCTGCCCAATTCCAAGTGGAACTGCCAACTTTTAATAGCAAAATCTAGACCAGTCTGTTCCTTCAGTCTTAACTCAACACGATCTGGATTAACATCGAGAAGATCATTTTACTTGGTTACATCACTATCTAATCACATAATCATCAGATAAAACTTAGCCACAAACCATATGCATGGTGGTATCAAGGCCAAAGACTAAATTCAAATTGTGTATTAAGTCCTTGTTTGGTAAAACATCATGAGGAATAGATTGTCGGTACGTGTGACACAGTAGGTTGGTGAAAAGCAAAAGCCTGTTTTATGTTACTTTAGAGGTTTACTATTAGAGAATTCTATGTTAAGTATGATGTTGGCTGCCTGATGAAGAAGATTATATCACCCTTGGATACAGGACTGAGTGCTCAAAGAGACTCTAAGCCAAAAGCAAACTTAGAGAAATGACATTATCGGACTACCTCTTTGCTGATGACTGCATTCAAAGCAAGCAAAGCAGCTAAATGCGAGCTCAGGGAAGACAGAAACCTCTCATGGACCAGAAGGGAAAAGCTCACTTGATCTTGATTTTCAGTAGAATGCGGGCCGTGAAAGCGGGGCTTCACGATCATTCTGTCTTTTTGGGCTTTAAGCAGGTAGTGTCAGAGGGCGGCATAGTGACACAGCAGCAGAGCTGCTACCTTACGGCACCAGAGATCTGGGTTTGATCCTGACTATCGTTGCTGTCTGTACGGAGTTTGTACGTTCTCGCTGTGACCGCGTCGGTTTTTCTGGGTGCTCTGACTTATATCCCAAAGACTTGCAGGTTTGTAGGTTAATTGACTTCTGTAAATTGTCCCTAGGGTGTAGGATAGAACTACTGTAAGGGTAATGATTGGTCGCAGAGAGACACAAAATGCTGGAGTTACTCAGTGGGTCAGGCAGCATCTCTGGAGAGAAGGAATAGCTGACGTGTCGGATCGAGATCAGTGGTCGGCGTGGACATGTTGGGCTGGAGGTCGTGTTTTCACTCTGTATTTCTAAACTAAAGTGGATAAGCATGAATGCTGGAAATAATTGCCAGTGCCAATGGCAACTTTGCCACACAGTTAGCGCAAAGAGCTCGTACACCTACACACACCAATCATCCCATACATAGAATCAAACATTCTTGCAAATGATCAGAGGGTTTCAGAAGTGGACATGTTCATATACTTTAGTGGCATTCTCTTGAGATCAGTCCACATTGATAGGATGGGAAAAGTCAGGTTTTCTTTTGCGAGACTGGGCTGCACATTGTGGGAACGGAGTGGAATCAGCCGAAAGACCAAGCTGAAGGTTTATCAAGCTGTTGTCAAGCCCACTTTACTCTGAGATGGGGACAGCGTACGGCAGACATGCCTTACAGCTTAACCACTTCCAAATTACTTTTGTAGGCAGAATAGTTCGTACCAAGAGGCAAGACAAGGTTCCAAAACAAACTATCGAGCCCAGGTTAGACTAATCAGTAATTTCTGCACACAGTGAAAAGCCTGGATTGAGTGGATGTACAAAGGATATTTCCAGTAGTGGAAGAGTTTAGGACCAGAGGGCAAAGGTTCAGAATAACAGGATGTACCTTTAGCAAGGAGATGAGGAGGAATTTCTTTAGGCAGGGGGCGGTGAGGCCGTTATTGGGTATTTATAAAGCAGTAATTGACAGGTTCTTGATTAGAAAGGATGTCAAAGGTTAAGAAAAGAAGGCAAGAGAATGGAATGGAGAGGGAAAGATAGACCAGCCATGATTGAATGGCGGAGTAGATTCGATTGGCCAAATGGCCTAATTGTGCTTCTATAATGTATTCCAGTTGAGGAATGCAGTTGAACAGGGGGATCTAGGAATAACTGTGCACAGTTCCCTGAAGGTGGAATCTCATGTAGATAGGTAAAGAAAGCTTTTGGTGTGCTGGCCTTTATAAATCAGAGCATTGAGTATAGACGTTGTGATGGCATGTTAAAATTGTACAAGGCATTGGTGAGGCCAATTCTGGAGTATGGTGTACAATTTTGGTCGCCTAATTATAGGAAGGATGTCAACAAAATAGAGAGAGTACAGAGGAGATTTACTAGAATGTTGCCTGGGTTTCAGCAACTAAGTTACAGAGAAAGGTTGAACAAGTTAGGTCTTTATTCTTTAGAGCGCAGAAGGTTAAGGGGGGACTTGATAGAGGTCTTTAAAATGATGAGAGGGATAGACAGAGTTGACGTGGATAGGTTTTTCCCATTGAGAGTAGGGAAGATTCAAACAAGAGGACATGTCTTGAGAATTAAGGGACACAAGTTTAGGGCTAACATGAGGGGGAACTTCTTTACTCAGAGAGTGGTAGCTGTGTGGAATGAGCTTCCAGTGGAAGTGGTGGAGGCAGGTTCGATTTTATCATTTAAAAATAAATTGGATAGGTATATGGACGGGAGAGGAATGGAGGGTTATGGTCTGAGTGCAGGTAGATGGGACTAGGGGAGAATAAATGTTCGGCACGGACTAGAAGGGCCGGGTTGGCCTGTTTCCGTGCTGTAATTGTTATATGGTTATAACCTATAACATGGACATCGCATCGCTCTAGATGCGGTCATGGTCTTATTTGAGAGCACGTGACAAACAATAATTACAGAACTATAATTCATAGTTCTGTGGCACCTTTGATGAAAAATGAATTGCAAAGAACCATGTCCAATTAAATTGGGGAAAGCTTTATAATGGAAGAGTTAACTAACGTTTGGCAAGTTAAAGGAGAATGCTACAAACGTGGTTAATATTTTCTGCCGCGCTGTTCATCCTTTAATGCGTTAGCAACACATGCAATATGTGTTTCTACTGTGGAACTATAAATTCTATAAAGCGTTAAGAATCCAATTTATCACTGCAAATGTAGACACAGATCATCAATCTTTCAAAGAACAGGCCCACAGACCTATAGGTTTAATTTATCTCAGTGCAGAGAAGCAGAACAGTTCAGCGATTGTGTTACCTTAAGTGTTTCACTGGCCGATGCAGCCCCTCCAGGGAAAATCTTCTCTATTTTCACCACAGGTTGAACTTTAGACTCAATGCCACCTGAAATGCTAATTCCTAAAATTTAATGTCAAAACAGCAGAATTGTTTTAAATTGCTAATTTTGCATTCAAGAAAAGAAGCAAAAATTCTAATAACTGCAGAAGATTATAAGCTTTGAAATAGGGTAAATGGACGCCAAAAGAACAGGAACTATAACTTTATTCAGATGTATTCTCCAATGTCCCAAGCAGAACATAGAGTCATGCACCATTGAAACAGGGCCTTTGATCCAACCTCCCCACACCAACCAACATGTCCCATCTACACTAGTTCAACCTGCCTGCATTTGGCCCATATCCCTCTAAACCTTTCCTGTCCATGTACCTGTCTAAATATTTCTTAAACATTGCGATAGTACCTGCCCCAACTACCTTCTTTGGCAGCTCGTTCCATACAACCACCACCCTTTGTGTGAAAAACGTACCCCTCAGATTCCTATCAAATCTTTGCCCCCTCACCTTAAATGTATGTCCTCTGGTTCTCGATTCCCCTACTCTGGGCAAGACTCTGTGCGTTTGCCTGATTTATTCCTCTAATGATTTTTACACCTCTATAAGATCACCCCTCATACACCAGCGCTCCAAGGAATAGTTCTAGCCTGCTTAACCTCTCCCCATAGCTCAGGCCTTCAAGTCTTGGCACCCTCCTCGTAAATCCTTCCCAGACAAAATCTTTTCGGGAACATTTTCAAGGAAATCGAAAGATGCACAAAAATGTTTTACAGGAGTAAAAAAAAAGAAACCAAGAAAACAATTTTTACTCTGGTTAATGGTGACAGGGCTAAACAAGTTAAGTGGGAAGGATGTTTCCCGCAGGCTGGGATGTCTAGAAAAAGTCTATGGTTACTAGACAAGATTTTTAGGACTGAGATAAAAAGAAAGTTTTGTACACAAATGAAATATTGAAGAATATTTTGAAAGGTGATATCACATTTCTAGATGCAAAAGGCATCAACAAATGTTTGGGAAGAGTGTTGGACTATGATATTGAGATAGATGAACATCCATGATCACAATGAATGGCAGTGCAGTGTGAAGGGCTGAATGACTTATGCTCTGCTTCTATTTTCTAGGTCATGGAATAAATTGAATCCATGGCAATTATATTCTCATCCTCAGATATTCACTCTTTTCATTTATCCACCTAAATTCACACAGCCAATGATAAAAAAGGACAGTACGACACTTGGATCATCAGCATAAGTCAAAGTTTCAGCACCTGAGGGGATGTGATGATACCACACCTCCAGATTCAGGGACAGTTTCTTCTCAGCTGTTATCAGGCAACTGAACCATCCTATTATCATCTAGAGTGTGGTCCTAAGCTACCATCTACCTCATTGGAGACCCTCAGTTTTCCTTTAATCGAACTTTACTGGACTTTATCTTGCACTAAACATTAATCCCTTTATCTGTACTCTGTGGGCGGCTTGATTATAACCATGTGCAGTCTTTCCACTGACTGGATAGCTTCTGCAGTTGTACAACTTCTGCAGTTGTACAGGACCCTGGTGAGACCACATCTGGAGTATTGTGTGCAGCTTTGGTCTTCTAATTTGAGGAAGGACATCCTTGATATTGAGGCAGTGCAGCGTAGGTTCACGAGGTTAATCCCCGAGATGGCGGGACTGTCATATGAGGAAAGATTGGAAAGACTGGGCTTGTATACACTGGAATTTAGAAGGATGAGAGGATATCTTAGAGAAACATATACAATTATAAATGGACTGGACATGCTTGATGCAGGAAAAATGTTCCCAATGTTGGGGGAGTCCAGAACCAGGGACCACAGTCTTAGAATAAAGGGGAGGCCATTTAAAACTGAGATGAGAAAAAACTCTTTCACCCAGAGAGTTGTGAATTTGTGGAATTCTCTGCCACAGAAGGCAGTGGAGGCCAATTCATTGGATGAATTTAAAAGAGAGCTAGATAGAGCTCTAGAGGCTAACGGAATCAAGGGATATGGGGAGAAGGCAGGAACGGGGTACTGATTGTGGATGATCAGCCATGATCACAGTGAACGGCAGTGCTGGCTCAGGGCCAAATGGCCTCCTCCTGCACCTATTTTCTATGTTTCTATGTTTTCTAAAAAGCTTTTCATTGTACCTCGGTATATGTGACAATAAACTAAACTAAAGAAATCCAAGAACTTTGTGCTTTTAACTTCATAGAATAAATAGTTCATGGAGTTGACTTGCTTGTACATTACATCTCTCAAGATTTATTGGGTAAGCAATTAAAAATTCAATCTGCTAATAATTAACTTCAAGTAAACTGCACTGTGGTATAAAATTGCTAAAATTGTGTGAAACACACCATGCTGTGTGACTATGACTGATATTTTATCCGTTTCTAGACGAGGCAAGGTGAAGTCCATACCTAATGATTGTTTCATCTTGGAGACTTTGACTGTCACCAGGTCATATTCTTGTACTTTGTTTTCTGCGCTTTTCCCCATCCTTGTTGTTATTCCTTCATTGATGTTTTTTCTTTCTTCGTGACCATTTTCCAAGAGTTCCTGAAACTCTGCATAAACCGGTTCCTCCTTGAGTTCATTTTGGCTCTCCCTGGTTGTGGTTACGCTGCGTAAAGCTTTGTTGCTGTTGGGCAAAGTTTTTTCAAACACTTGATCTAAAACAGGCCTTGTACTTTTGGACTTGTTCACCACTGAATACAACGGCGTGTCTTTATTTTTCTCTGCTTTTTCTCTTTCAGTTTTGTGTTGCTTTGACTTTGTTGATCCTCTGGTTTTGCCATTGCCAGGCCGTTTGTCCAACACCTCAGATTGTATTGTATTGGCATCTTGCTTTGGAGCAGACGGTTGGACTGCTGTCTGACAGGACTCTGCCAGCAACCAGTTTGACCTCACTGGACTGCGAGAAGCGAGTTTATACAAAGTGTTTTCCATGTCATACCTATCCACAGGTATGTCTTCTAAAGCTGTGAATCGTCTTTGGTTATTTTCTTGCTGGATTGAAGCAGAGATCTTTAACCTCTTGATTTCCTCCACCATCATTCTTTCCTTTTCATAATCCTGAGATGGTTTCAGATGAAAGCCACCTCTGAAATCTATAGAAAGGAGAAAATATTTTAGGTATATAACTCTTGAGGTTTTAAAGAACCATAGAGGAACTGGCACAGTGGCAAGGATGGTAGAGCTGCTGCCTCACAGCGCCAGAGACCCGGGTTTGATTCTGACCTTGGGTGGTGTCTGTGCAGAGTTTGCACGTTCTCCCTGTGAACACGTGGATTTCTTCCGGGTCCTCCAGTTTCCTACACACACCCCAAAGACGTTCGGGCTTGTAGGTCAATTGGCCTACAATTGCCCCATGTATGTAGGGAGTGGATGAGAAAGTGGGATAACATAGTACTAGTGTGAATGAGTGATCAATGGTCGGCGTGGACTGGGGGGGGGGCAGAGGGGCCTGTTTCCATGCTGCATCTCTAAACAAAAACTAAACGGAATTAAATAACTATAACATTTTAAGAATATGGGATAGTAATTGGCAACCGCTCATCCACTGTTCAGGAAACAAACGGATGGGATGGGAGCAGAAATGAGATGTAAATTATAATCTAAAGAAGGCTGCAATGCACCCGACACCATTTTGACTTAGGCTTATTTTCAAACATCCAAGGGCAGCCATTAAAAGCAAGCTTACGTCAATTATATGTAGTAATGAACCCCATCACATCACTTAAAAACTCATCCGAGTAAGTGGACTTCACTGAATGGAGCAAGTGCCCCTGTCCCATTTAGGAAACCTGAACGGAAACCTCTGGAGACTTTGCGCCCCACCCAAGGTTTCTGTGCAGTTCCCGTAGGTTGCAGGTGGTTGCCGGAGGTTGCAGGTAGTGGAAGCAGGAAGGGAGACTGACAAAAACCTCCGGGAACCGCACGGAAACCTTGGGTGGGGCGCAAAGTCTCCAGAGGTTTCCGTTCAGGTCTCCTAAGTGGGACAGGGGCATAACGCCGCAGTTATGGCAGGTTTCCCACGAACGATAAAAGAGCTACAATCAAAGTAAGTAATTTTAGTTTAAAGTTTGATACATAATCATAAGAATCAGAAATTTATGTACAACTATCTTTAGTTTAGTTTAGTTCAGAGATACAGCTCAGAAACAGGCCCTTTGGCCCACCGAGTTTGTGCCAACCAGCGATCCCCGTACACGAGCACTATCTTACACAGTAGGGACAATTTACAACTTTACCAAAGCCAATTAACTTACAAACCTTTACATCTTGAGTGTGGGAGGAAACCGGAGCACCCAGAGAAAAACCACACGGTCATGGGGAGAACGTACAATCTCCATACAGAGAGCACCCGTAGTTAGGATCGAACCGGGGTCTCTGGCTCTGTAAGGCAGCAACTCTACCAATAGTCAATAGTCAATAGTCAATTTAATTGTCATTTGGACCCCTTGAGGTCCAAACGAAATGCCGTTTCTGCAGCCATACATTACAAACAAATAGACCCCAGACACAACATAATTTACATTTTACATAAACATCCATCACATTGCTGTGATGGAAGGCCAAAAAAACGTATCTCCCCACTGCACTCTCCCCCCCCCCCCCCCGATGACAGAGTCAAAGTCAAAGCCCCCGGCTGGCGATGGCGATTGTCCCGCGGCCATTAAAGCCACGCCGGGTGGTGCGAGGTCGCACACCGGGTCTTGATGTTGGAGCCCCCGGCGTGCGCTCGCAGAGTCCCGCGGCCATTCCAAGCCGCGCGGGGCAGTGATGTTAGGCCCCGCTCCAGGAGCTCTTCAACCCCGCAACTCGGGCGGGAGAAGTCGCCGTTGCAGGAGCCCTGAAAAGCGGTCTCCCTCCAGGGACCCGCGGGCTCCCGGTGCCGCCGTCCGCAGACCCGCAGTTGCAGCCTCCGAATCAGCAGCAGCAGCAGCAGCAGCAGCAGCGCTCCACCACCGCTCCACCCGCTCTGGACTCGGCCAGCTCCGCGACGGTGAGGTGAGTCGGCACCAGAGTCCCCGGCTTCTTCTGTTGGAGGCCGCTCCTCATTGCAGCCCCAACGACAACGGAGACCCGACAAGAAAAGGTCGGGTCTCCAAAAGTTACCCCCTCCCTCCCACCCTCCCTCCGACCCCCCCCACACACACACCCCAACAAAAAATAACAAAAACTACATATAAACATAGACAAAAAATAATAAAAACGGGCTGCAGAGGCCGCTGCTGACGAGAGTCGCGCCGCCTACCGCTGCGCCACTGTGCCTCCCCCCTGTCAAAAGCAACCAATGTTCAATTGAGCTTTTGACACTACAGATTGGGCATTAATTGATTGGAATTTGAAGCTACACATCTAATGGTACCAACCTGGAATAGGTGTAATCAAGTGTCGCTTTGGGGTCAATCCATAGTCAGCTTGCCTAAGCACTGGAGATCTCCCTGGAAGAATTTATTTAATTGACAATAAATCAATCAACTTTACAAAATATTCAGATTAAATGCAAGTGATTTTCACTAAGTGCAAAGTAATTTGATGGGCTTAAGATTGTACTATGTTAAAAAACGGACAATATAATGATAATTGTCATGTGAAGATTATTTTCAGCAATAGTTCTCTTTATTACACAAGTGTGATTTTATTGTAATAAGCATATATAAAGTATAACATTTTTAAACAGAATCGGCAAGTGCCCCACCTAAACTTGGACCCGTTTCTCGCCTCCACTACGTTCCTTCCTCTGGCTTCACAATTTGCAATACTTCAATCCTTTTGTCTCACACCTTCTGTCTTTTCACCTAAAGCCTTTGTCCAACCATCTTTCCAACAAAAAACTCTCATCTGTATCTACTTATCACCATCCAGGCTTTCATCTCTTCCAGCTTTCTTCCCACCCATACAATCAGTCTAAAAAAGGGTCCTGATCTGAAAGGTTACCTAACAATGTTTTTCAGGGAGATGCCTGACCCTGACCCACCAGCACTTTATCTTTTATTTTCCTGCAAGTTTTAACTTTAAGATTCATAAATTGTAGTAGTGATGCTGGAATATAAATAAAATACAGTAAAATTGCAAAACATCACAGAATCTTACTCTATTTAGTTTAGTGATACAGCCCTTTGGCCCAGCAAGTCCACGCCGACCATCGATCACCCATTCATACTAGTTCTATGTTGACCCACTCTCTCATCATTCCCGACACACTAAGGGCAACTTTCAGATGCCAATTCACCTACAAGTCTTTGGGATGTGGGAGGACATCAGAGCACCCTGAGGAATCCACGCAGTCACTGGGAGAATGTGCAAACACCACACAGACGGATTGGGATTGAACTCTGGTCCCTGGCGTTGTGACACGGCAGCTTTACCAGCTGCACCACTGTGCGCTAAGCTCACAGTTTTAGTTTTAGAGGTTGGAAACCCTTCCTATTTTTCCATATTGATCTGATTTCTTCTCAGAGTTGATGTTTAATCTGCTTTCACCATTTTTTTCACCCTCTCCAAAGCACTAAGGTACATGATACTCTGCCAGAACCATCTCGTGCCCGGATAGTTCTCTCACTCGATGTCAGTTTGGTTGATTCTGCACTAGATCCCCCCCCATAGGATTCTTCCAAATATTGCCTCACAGTGCCAGAGACTCTGGTTCGAGCCTGACTACGGGTGATGTCCGTGCAGAGTTTGCATGTTCTCCCTGTGACTGCATGGGTTTTCTTCCACATTGCAAAGACATGCAGGTTTGCAGGTTAATTGGATTCCCCAAGTTGCCTCTAGTGTGTAGGATGCAAAAATGGGATAAAATGGAACTAGTGTGCGGCTGATCAATGGTTGGCGTGGTCTCGGTGGGCTGAAGGGCCTGCTTCCATGCTGTATCTCTCTAAACATAATGGCCACAGCTGTTCTCTGCCATGTCTCACGAAGAGCTGCTCAGTGCTTCATCAGAGAGGTGACCAGGCACTGATATGGATTATGTGCAGGCAGATACGAGTTGGTCTTGGCATCGTGTTCAGCACTGACATTGTGGGCTAAAGGGCCTGCTCCTGTGTTGTACTGTTCTATGTTCTAACATGTAAAAGGAATCACAATCGAAAAGCAAAAATGTGATTTGATTTGATGTTTCCATTCACTTGTAATTTATGAAAAACCATTATCTTGATGACATGTTAATTTCTTTTTGCCCGTTTAATTTGCATGTAAATTTAAAGCATTATTTCTAAAATAAATAAAAATGTCATGCCGCTTCTTCAGCTCAGAAAAGGAGCTACACCACAATGAACACGAGAAAAAATAACATAGCCTCACTGACAATAAATAAGGTACAGTTCATGTGTAGAAATATAGCTTCATGATTAGTTAACTATTTTGTACCCTTTTACATTCATGTAAAATTGAAGCTGATTGATCCAGAGAAGAGTCTGGGCCATTTTTAGTACAACCCACAAAGTCCGATTGAAAATTTTACCCTTCATATAGTGTCAGATTCATACAGCATGGAAACAGGCCCTTTGGCCCAACAAGACCCTGCCTACCAAGATGCCCTGTCTCAGCTCAGCCCATTCGCCCGCAATTGGCCCATATCCCACTAAATCTTTCCTATCCATGTGCCTGTCCAAGTGTCTTTTAAATGCTGCGACATACTGGGCTCATGATGCCAACACTCATCATACTTCTATATCCAGCTTGGTGAAGATATCAATATCTCAGGTCTTGCCTAAGTCCTGAGAAAAGAATGGGGGAAGATGGGTCAAGAGCTATTCCACTCCAGATCCTGCTGACAAATATTAAAAAGAGATGTAATGGAGGTAATCTGCGTTGCTTCTTTAGAAGACTTTCCAACCTCTAAAACCTACAGCCCAACAGTGATATGTTCCAAGAAGATAACACCTAAAGATTTTAACTCCCGCCCACTTGCTATGATATAATTCTTCCTAGCTGTAAACTAGGCTTTTGAGAAAAAATATTGAATCTTTCAAACGGCTGGACACTTCACTGCTTGCCTAGGCATCAAGACACTTGTTCCAAGCTTAAAACTATTTGCTGAATCCTCTGAAATGAGGTGAAATTTCTTTAGCCAGAGGGTGGTGAATCTGTGGAATTCATTGCCACAGAAGGCTGTAGAGGCCAAGTCATTGGGTATTTTTAAAGCAGCGATAGATATGTTCTTGATTAGTAAGGGTATCAAAGACAGGAGAATGGGGTTGAGAGGGAAAAATAGATCAACCATGGTCAAGGGCGGAGCAGTCTCGATGGGCCGAATGGTCTCATTCTGCTCCTATGTCTTATGGAATGGAAATCTTCAGATCATTTTTCAGATCTGAACAGCAAGGCTGTGGATGATGACCCAAAAGTAACCCACATTATCATCAAGTTTATTTAAAAATCGCCACCAACCATTCAAGCATCAGACAACACACAAGAGCTCAGAAATAATCCTATGCCTCAACAGATGTGTCTGTACATCCATGACTGTGGATGTACAGACAGCCTCATGTGCACAGTGGATTTAGAATATATTCCACCATCTCCCAATTGCAAACAAATTTATTGTATAATGCCAGTGAATTCCTAAGTCATGAACGCAAAACATTTCAACCGCTTCATTGACTATAAATGATCTTTCTCTCACAACGTTACGGCACTCGTGTACACTCTCCCACCTGCTCTGATCTTCAGAATATCATAGGCTTCCAATTCATAAGGCATGACCATACTGTCAAACCTCCCCAGGTCAGTTGGTCCGATGATGGTCCTTTGGAGACATGATACAATAAAGCATCGTCAGAGGCAAAGATCTCCATTGAGTAAATATTAGAGCTTCACAGAAGTGTGAAGAATCTTTACTTAATAACAGGTCCACCACCCTTGGTTCCAGAGCCGTTCTAAATTATCCATTTTGTTGGACCAAAAGAGGTGGGTCAAGATACCAGCCTGCAAAGTTTGCCGCGGAAGTCTGCTGTGGGAATGGATCTGCTGTCTCCGGCCGCAGCTGGGAAATTCGACCAGTCGATCGGCCGTGCAAGTCGGTTACGGGAACAGATCTACCAGCTCTGGCCAGGCCAGAGTTCCAAAGTCCTGGCCGCAGGGGACACATTTGACCCACCGTTCAGCCCCTGAAGTGCCCATAAGGTCGTGATCCGCCGCCTCACCCGGCCACATTTTAGGGGGGACTTCCGGGAAAGGGATTTTGTCCGAATTAAAGGAGGAGCTGGACCAGCAGTTGCAGGAAAATTGGTGGCAGACCTGTATATATAGCATGAAAACTGTTCAATAATAATTAAATATATACAATTGTATTTAAGACAGATTCAGGCAGTAATTACAGTAAATTTGGAATGCTCCAAATTTTAGGGTGATATTTGTCATGTTCAATTGATTCAGGTTACCAATTACTCTGCCAAGTGCTTTTTGTCCATCTGAACACAAACAGAAAGATGAAGATAGGCAAACTGAACAAAGAATTCCCTTTAACCCCTTTACAATCTCTCAGAGATCCTTGAAATGACTGAAGACATGTGTCTCGGGCAATTCAATTCTCTACCATTTCATTGACAATGGCATTAATCATTTACCCATTGAGTGGTGCTTTAAATTGGACCAATTTCACACTGCATCAGTTTTCTAGTGGAGAGAATATATCCTGTTGAAATGAGGTAACACACCTATTTTCTCCACTGAATTAATATCTATTACGCCTGACAGCTTTGAGTGGCACAGATCATTTGGACACAAATAATCCATCAGTGTGCTATACAGTGGGTATCTCTATTAACTGGAGTAAGATCTCTAGGTAGAGCCCATCAAAATCATGAAATAAGTTTACAAATAGTAATGAATTGCAAATTTTATCTTTACAAACTATTAAGCCAAATAAATATTTTGGAAGGGAGTTGTTGCAAATAAATTTGTTTGAAATCAGAGTTAAACATTTTCATTAATAGGGAGGCAGTTTCACCATGAAGATTTGTTGATTAAAAAAAAGTGAGTCATTTTGTACAAATTGTCCTGTGGAAACTATACAACACTGTAATACCACTGCCCTTTCCTGAATTGGTCTTATATTTCTTTTATTGATAAAGGGTGCAGGTTTTATTTTACTTGCTAATTATACTGTCAAAAATTCATGAGCAACGATTTTCTCGATTATGGAAATACAGGGTAGCTAAAATGAGCGAATGAGTGAGGCACGGAGGTACGTGAACTGTTTGAATATTTTAGCACCGCAGCAAATTGAGAAGAACTCGCTGGTTCTTACTGTTGACCTCAGATGAGTGGTGGCACTCTTGCCTCCAAGTCATAAAGGTTAAGGTTCAAGCTCCAGTGACGTGCACCTAATCTATGCCGACACTTCTGAGGAAATACTGCATCATCAGAGGCTACAGTCTTTTAGTTGAGGCATTTAGGAACAGAATATCTAATGAAAACCATCAGTGGAATTTTTTCCACAAGCTGCTTTTTCAACCTGCACTAAGACAAAAAGGCTGCCATGTCTCCCTACATTACTAGAGTAACCACACGTCACTGTAAATAATTACTCGGATAGGCGCTTGGAAAAAATATGAAGGCATGTTATGTTTCTGCGATAAAACTGCATTGACATCTGCATCAACTTGCAAAAGCCATTCTTTTTTTCTGAGCAGAATTGCCAGTATTTCAAATTATTGCAGTTGTCACCTGTACATGCACAAGAAAAATTCTAACCATTTCCAAACAAAATGTATTACACTGACTGAGAATACATCATCTGTGGAACTGAAAGATTGATTGTTATCCCCCACTTTCACAACCACTCTCTACACACCAGGGGCAATTTACAGAGGCCAATTAACCTATAAACCTGCATGTCTTCGGGAAATGGGAGGAAACCCACGTGGTCACAGGGAGAATGTGCAAACACAGACAGCACCCAAGTCAGGATCAAACTGGGAGCTCTGGCATCGTGAGGCAGCAGCTCTACCAGCTGCACCACTGTGCTGCATTGTGGAGAGCAAATCTGCTCCTGCCTTACTCTTGCATGGCTAACTGATCAATCAGCATTCTAACATTCAACTCATCATCATCAGAGAAAGTTGTCTACATTCCTTATGAAAGATTGTCCTCTACCAAATAAATAAACATTCGATACTTTTGTCCTCCATCTGACATAAAAGGAACATTAAATTTTGATATATCATTCATAGTGCTAGATTTTGCATTTTACTTTTCCTCTTACCTGATTTCTCTCAGTATCAGCAGTTTCTCTGGTTTATCCAAAATAAAAAGTAAAGGGCGCACAAAATCTTCCACCCCGCCACCTGAAACATACTGCACACAGAATCAATGCTGAACTACAGGTTATCGTAAATAAACTATAAATAACTTAGCACCAGCAACAATAAGCATTTGTAAGGCTATTTGAACATCGTAAAGCATCACAAATTCAATCACAGTCTCATCAAAAACATATCAGGCTGGATATTTAAATGCTGGGTGAAAGAACCAAGGGAAAGGTAGAGGTGGTGTTCAGGGTAGGAATTCCAGAGTTCAGCTAGAATCTAGAATCCAGCTCGCTAGAATTTAGAAGATTGAGGGGGGATCTTATAGAAACTTACAAAATTCTTAAGGGGTTGGACAGGCTAGATGCAGGAAGATTGTTCCCGATGTTGGGGAAGTCCAGAACAAGGGGTCACAGTTTAAGGATAAGGGGGAAGTCTTTTAGGACCAAGATGAGAAAAAAAAAATTCACAGAGAGTGGTGAATCTGTGGAATTCTCTGCCACAGAGGGTGGTTGAGGCCAGTTCATTGGCTATATTTAAGAGGGAGTTAGATGTGGCCCTTGTGGCTAAAGGGATCAGGGGTTATGGAGAGAAGGCAGGTACAGGATACTGAGTTGGATGATCAGCCATGATCATATTGAATGGTGGTGTAGAAAGCATGGGCACCAATCTTCAAGTAATCCAATGATTCTTTATTGTCACATGTACCTAATTACAGTGAAATGCTTTGTTTTGCATACAACCCAGTAAAATCATCTAGCAGACCTCACCTCAGCAGTACACAAGTGTCACCACATTTTGGCACTGACAAAGTTGCAAAAGTTCACTCAACAGTCCCATCTATTGTCTGCCGTCGCATATGGTATCCCTCTTTGTTCTTGGTTCCCTCCCGCACCCCGCCAAGTCCCACCTTTGTTCCCAGTTCCCCCTCCCCAACCTGGTCCCTCCGTTCTCGGTGCCCCCTCAATTTGAGGAGGTGTTGACTGGTAGGAAGCAAACATGATCGAGATTAAAATAATTACAATATTGTCCTATACATAGCAAAATAAACTATCGAATCAAGAAAGAAACCTGTACGGAGATGAAGATAACCTGTCCATGGTGTAATGCCCCGAGGGAGTAATGTAGTCAGATAGAAAGCATAGCTGCTGCCATCACACTACCACTGTGCTGGAAATGCTGTTAAAATTCTGTTTTGGTGAAGAGGCAGGCTCTTTACTTCACATCCAGCTAAGCTACCATAAGACATAGGAACAGGATGAGGCCATTCGGCCCATCACGTCAGATCCAGCATCCGATCATGGCTGATCTATTTTCCCTCTTAACCCCATTCTCCTGCCTTTGTCCAGTGACCTTTGACGCCCTTATTAATCAACAACCTATTCATCTCCGCTTTAAAAATACCCAAGTTTTGGCCAGCGAGAGGAGGCAAATTACAGGTTCCTGCTAATAATCACAAATAGGTCTGTGGTTCAAGAAAAGGGACGGGAACTTACATTATTATGGGGGACTGAATTCTCAGTATGGCCTCTTTGGTCTGAAGAGGCCATTTCTATTTTACAATTACTTCATAATGCTATGTAATAATTCCTGGAAAATTATTTTTAATACCATCTAGTGGAAGATTACATCTAGAGAAATGTTGTCAATTTTGTCGATTTTTTATATTTTGGCATTAAAACTATTTCTCAGTGAGTTCCTCTAAGTTCAATGATATCACAAATTCATTATTTTATTACACACCCATTGAGGGATCTATCTTATGGTGCATTTTGAAGGGGAGGCCATATTTAAATGTTTGTTTCTGCTTTCAGGTGAATATCCAGGCTATACAATGTACAGAAGTACATTTTGCAACAGATTGATTTTGTAGCAAAAAATCTGATTTTTGTGTGAAGATATAGCAATATCTTCAGTACTTTATTCAACAGTGTGAATGAGCACAAATAGTATCTTGCAATTTCGGGGAAATAGAATCAGACAGACACAGCACAGAAACAGGCTCTTCAACTACTGACATTAAACCCAATGTATTTTCATAAGATCACTAAAGGAGCAGAATTAGGTCATTCGGCCCATTGAGTCTGCTCCACCATTCAATCACGGCTGGTCTATTTCTCTCTCTCTCTCTCATCCTCATTCTCCTCTCTTCTCCCCCCAGATTCCCAACAATATTCTCTCCACATTCCCATCAATTTACCCCCAGATTCTACCATTCACCTATACAATAGGGACAATTTATAGTGGCCATTTAACATAACAACCCAGCTATTTTTAAGATGCGAGGGGAGATTGGAGCACGCGGAAGAAACCTATGCAGTCACACAGTGAGAACGCATGAACTCTGCACAGATAGCAACTCAAGTTAGGATAGAGCCTGGGTCTCTGATGCTGTAAGACATGTACTATGAGCCATGCTGTTGGAAGAGGTAAAGAATTTTCCATTCAAGATGGTAGATCAGCAAGAATGGGAAGATTCTATGCACGTGGGATTGGAAATTAATGTTAAATGGAGTTTATGGGTTGAGAATGGAAGAAAAGGAGGGAGAATGGGAGAAATTATAAAATAACAGAATGGGAGAAATTATAAAAGGGTACAGTGGCAGCATAGTGGCATAGCGGTAGAGTTTCTGCCTTACTGCGCCAGCGATCTGGGTTCGACCCTGACTACCGATGTGGGTTTTCCCCAGGTGCTCCGGTTTCTTCCCACATCCCAAAGACGAACAGGTTTGTAGGTTAGGTTACACAAAAAAGCTGGAGAAACTCAGAGGGTGCAGCAGCATCTATGGAGCGAAGGAAATAGGCAACGTTTCGGGCCGAAACCCTTCTTCAGACTGATCGGGGGCGGGGGTGGGTGGGGACAAGGTTTGTAGGTTAATTGGCTTCAGTAAAAAAATTGTAAATTGTCCCTAGTATGTAGGGGCGATTGCTGGTCGGGGCGATTGCTGGTCGGGGCCGGCCAAACGGCATGTTTCCGTACTGTATCTGTATCTCTAAAGTCTAAAGGAAAGGGTGCAAATGGAAATATGTCTTGATAATGGTCTGCAACTTAGCTCAAGGTTATGGTATTTAAGGGAAATACCTGATCACAGTGACGCAAAATGGCATTGACTTCATCTTGATTCAGGAGTTTCTTTGCAATATCCTCAATCACAGCTAGGCAGTGACTGCATGAGTCGTTTGTGGAGAGACCATTTTGGTCCTTCTGAAGGCCCAATATTTTAAAGCGATGGCCTCTTTCTTTATCTGAAATTAGAGATAAATCCAATTACATTCATGAAGAAGGCAAACTTGCGGAAAAAGAATGATCAATGATCCAAAAGTAATCAATGATCCAAAAGGATCCACGCATAAATGTAATCAATATAGATTTTGACGTAGTGAAAAGCATACACAAGAAACCTTGCTGAGCAAAGTTAATGTCATTTCGCACACTCAATGTAAAAAAAAAGAAAAGTTTAGAAAGGAGGTTGGTTTAGTTTAGTGCAGAATTCCTACACATGCAGTATTTCTAAATTATACAGGATATACTCTCTGGAACTAGAGGTGCTTTAATATTCTTTCAGAGAAAGAATAATAACATAGAGAAGGTTTCACAAGAATCGTAAAAATATTATCTTTTGAATAAGTGCAGGAATTATTCAATTTCTTTATTAAACACCAGGCATATTGCAAGCATTTACCCCGCTTTAGACTTCTGATGACAAATTTTTGAACAGCAGTCACTGAAATGGAAAGAATGGCAAGTGAAATATTCATGTATTTACACTATAACAATACCATCATAAAACATAGAAACAGAATTAAGCCATTCGGTCCATCTAGTTTAATCTGCCATTCGATCATAGTTGATCTATTGTTCCCCCCACTACCCTATTTTGCCTTCTCCCTGAAACCTTTAATACCCTCACTAATCAAGAACCTATCAATTTCTGCTCTAAAAATAGCCAATAACTTGGCCTCCACCGTTGTCTGTGACAACGAATTCCACAGATTTACCACCCTTTGGCTAAATAAATTTCTCCTCATCACTATCTGAAAGATGCATCCTTTTATTCTGAGACTGTGCCCTCTGGTTCTAGACTCTCCCATTATTGGAAATAATCTTGCCACATCCACTCTTTCAAGCCTCTGAAAAGAACAGCAGCAACATTAATTATTAGTTCTTCAAGAATTCTAAAATCGCACTATTCCTCCAATATCAAAATATCCCAGGGAATGTAAAATCCTTCCCTTGGTAATTTTAAGAGTTGCTGACATTACAACACAACAGTCTGTATTTTGCTGATACCTTTAACATAGAAATGTGGCCTAAAGCAATTTCCAGATCCATAAAGGAACAACAAAAGATCAGCCGAAGAAAGCAAAACAACAAAAAAAACTTTAAAACAAAAGAATGAGGATGGAGAAGATGTGTGTAACGTTCTCTGTAAGGCCCTGTTGTGACTAGCACAATGAATTCACGTCTGCCATAGTGTAGATAAGTTTAATCTGCTATGACTGTAACTTCCAAAAAGTCACTTGACCTCAGTCACAAGGCACAGGCACATTTGCCAACTTCTGCTTTTGGCTTCAAGGGGCACTGGCATTTACATTAGATATTACATTACATATACATCACAAATACATTCAATGATAGTACATTACAAATACCTCACAATGTGGTAATGCAAACTTTAGAAAGGAAATCATAAAATTATTGCAGTAGAGAAGACTATTCAGCCAATAGGTCTCTGATGTGAATTTAAAACATGAAGGCTGGGCAATTGGAGTCATAGAGTCATAGTGTGATACAGTGTGGAGACAGGCCCTTCAGCCCAACTTGCCCACACCGGCCAACATGTCCCAGCGACACTAGTCCCACCTGCCCGCGTTTGGTCCATATCTCTCCAACCTGTCCCATCCATGTAAACCTGTCCTATGCATGTAAATATCCTTGTTGGATATTAGTTTAGTAATTTAGTAATAAGCATTAGTTTAGTAATGGAGTTTAGTTTATTGTCACAAGGCATAGTGAAAAACGTTTTGTTGTGTGCTATTCAGTCATCGGAAAAACAATACATGATTACAATTGAGCTATTCACAGTGTAGATAAAGGATAAAGGGAACTACATACAGTACATGATAGAGTCCAATTAAAGATGGTCTGAGGGTCTCCAATCGGGTAGATGGTAGCTCAGGACCGCTCTCTAGTTGGTGTAAGGATGGTTCAGTTGCCTGATAACAGCTGGGAAGAAACTGTCCCTGAATCCGGAAGTATGTGTTTTCACACTACTATCCTTCTTGCCTGGTGGGAGGGGGAGAAGAGGGAGTGACCAGATTGAGACTCGTCCTTGATTATGATGGTGGCCTTGCCGAGGCAGCTTGAAGTGTTGATGGAGTCAATGGAGGTTGGTTTGTGTGGACTGCGCCCACGATTCACTGCAACCTCCATTAGCTGTTCCAGCCAAGGTTGGATTGGAGATGCCTCCACCAAGGTAAGGTGGTGGTGCGGGATTGGGGGCGATCGAGTGGTTGATCAATAATAAGCACAGTGGCACATGATTAGCTATAGAGTTAGGAAAGGACTAGTTCAGCAAAACATTTTTAAAAAAGAATAAAGATTACATTTTACATTCATACTCAAATTTTCACTTTGCTTATTAAAATGAAGAATGTTAAGCCTTTTATTTCATTAGAAAGCAATTTAAAAGGCACTGTTTAGCGTCTTGGTAACAGTTCATTATCATTTTTCATACCTTTGTCTAATTCTGTGCGAGATGGGGATTTCGATCTGTCTTTTTCTTTCTGCTCACTTGACTGCTTTCCTGATCGTCCGCTTCTGAAAAAGATGTTCACAAATGTTTTGGATCGCTCCAATTTTGTTCCTTTCTCAGATGTCTTTTGTTTTTTTTTCTTCTTTTTCTTGTCCTCTAGAAAAATGAAAGTGATTTAAAACAAAAGAGAAAATAGAAACTAAAAAATCAATTGCAATTGAAATTGCAAAGTTACCCTTCACATATAGCGTTTGCCAGCGGGTGGAATGTTCCCACTAGGTGCTACCAAATGAACAGTGCTGGACATTTTAGTGTTAGTAAAACCAATAATGGAACAACAGGGACTTCCAATGCCCCTTACCACACACACACAATCTAAATGTGTTGGAAAGCAGGATAACATAGAACTAGTGCGAATGGGTGATCGATGGCCGGCGTGGACTTGATGTGCCAAAGGACTGGTTTTGAAATTTTAATTTCGTTTTTTGAATGTTTAGTTTAGTTTTATCGTCACATGTACAAAGGTACAGTAGGTCATTGGCCCAAATTTCCAAACGCACCAGCAGAGCCAAAAAGAGCAAAAAAAAAAGACCTTGGTATAAAACAACTAATGCTTTGTATTCTGTGTTATGTTGGATAGTACGACTGCATGAAAAAGGAAAAGTAAAAAAAGGTATTGCAGGCAAAACTTGGCTAATGCTGAATCAAACAGGAAGAAAGAGTTATTTGAAGTTGGACAATGCAAGAAGAAAATACAAGAGATGGCAGATGCTGAAATCTGGAGCATAAAACAAAAGGTGGAACGCAGCAGGTCAGGGAGCGGTGGTGGAGGAAATGACAGCTGACGTTTCAGATCGGCACCCTTCCTCAGTCTGATTAACAGGAGGGGGCGGGGGTGGGGGGGGGGGGGGGGTCGATCCTAACCTCGGGTGCTGTCTGCATGGAGTTTGCACATACTCCCTGTAACTCCAGTGTTTCCTCCGAGTACTCCGGTTTCCTCTTGTATCACAAAGGCTGATTGGCCCCTGTAAATTACCCCTCAGGTATAGGGTGATAGATCAGAAAGAGGGATAATATAGAATTAGTGTGAATGGGTAATCGATGCCTGACATGGACTTAGTGAGCCAAATGGTCTGTTTCCATGCTGTATCTCCATACTAAACTTAGCTTAAAACCACCCTTCCCTAACTACATCCATTTTCTTTTATGGCCCTCATATTGACCAAACTTCAGCCCTCCCCTAATAACTCCTCCTTTGACGTGGCATTTATTTTTTGTATGATTATGCTTCCATAAAACATCCTGGCACTTTCGTTTTAGATAAAGGTGTTATAGTAGTTTAAATTATTGTTAGTAGTCAAGTATCACAGATCCTGCACTGTCCATAATTAACATTGCTGGCACATTAAGTGCCTTTATCCTGATTTTCTTCCTTTGCGTTTTTTAATGTGATGGCTCACATTTAATATACATTTTATTCCCCATATAATGTATTTCATGCAATTCTGTGCATCCTCTGCCTAATCTCCCCTTCAAGGTCACCGATTGTACCTGTAATATAATTTGTGAACTGATCCCAGGGGAAACCTACTGGTTATTGAATCTCAAAGTAAAATAAAGCTCTTTTAAGCTTCTCTATCCTACAATGGATTTACATGCAACGGTTTTGGGTCAATCTCATAAATTCAACATCACCTGACCACTAAGATGTCTGTGCTTAGGGTGACTTTGAAGCAACATGATTAAAAAAAATAGATGACTTCATTAATCTATTAAAAATGAATCACAGAACAGTAGACATTTTAAATTAACATTCATCATTTCATATCTACTCCTTCTCCCTCATTATCCTACACAAATAGCATGACCATTTCAAGGACATCAAATTTAACTATCAGCCCTGATCTATAACACCTCATTTGCAAGTTGAATTTGTGATGTTGTTAAAGCCATTATCTGTGCATTAAACAACTCTATAGTTTTAATACAAAAAAATCTACAAATACAATTTGTAGTAATCTTGAAAATGTGCACCACCAGATTCAGGAACACCTTCTTCCCCACGGTTATCAGGCTTCTGAACAGTCTTTTCATAAGCTAGAGGCACTGTCCGTTTCACCTCTACCCCATTGCGGACATTAGACTTTTTCCATGGAACTGGTGGGCTACCATTCTGAGAACTATGTTCTGCACTCTCTATTCCTCTTTGCTATACCTATTGTACATGATTTGGACTTTAATGGATTTATGTACAGTATATCTGCTTAGATAGCATGCAAAACAAAGCTTTTCACTGTACCTCGGTACATGTGACAATAATAAACCCAAGTAAGAATCATGTAACTTTAACCTAAAAGCTGGATGAATGTAAAATTACACATCATCTGTTATATAATAACAAAAAAATTCATCCATTGAGATTTGCTGCTTTATCTATTTGGCTTTCAAAATGTACTCTGTTGTTTCAATTTAGCATCTTTTGATTCATTAGTTAATAACTACAACAGTTATTAACGGATTTAGCTATGAACCAATCAGGGCGGCACGGTGCAGCGTATTACAGTCAATCCTGACTATGGGTGCTGTCTGTACAGAGTTTGCACGTCCTCCCTGTGACCAAGGGGGTTTCCTCCCACACTCCAAAGACGTGCAGGTTTATAGGTTAATTGGCTTCTGTAAATTGCCCCCAATGTGTAGGATAGAACTAGTGTGAACGAGTGATTGTTGGTCACTGCGGACTCAGTGGGCCGAAGGGCCTGTTTCCGTTGTGATTTTTGGTGAGTACAATCATCATGAAAGAAAGTTCTGACGTCTTTCTTCAAACTGTTATCAATTTTAAAACGTCAATGTCTGGAACACAAGAAAAGAGGAGCGGGAGTAGGTACCTAAATTATTATCCCCTTATCTTGTAACTGTCCAGGTCTTTAGGTTTATTGATATAAATTGCATCCAAGATAATATGAGAATTACAAAAAAAAATTCAACTTAACTTTCAAAGACAGGTACATATATTTAAAATAAGTTTCAAAGTAAATATAAACAGGTTAGAGAAACCTATGAAAGGCAAAATAAACATGATCGGTGTTTGCTCCATTTAAAGACTCACCTCCTATAGTAATATAACTCTGTGATCGGCTGATTGGTTTTCTTGGTTTGCTCAGCGCCACCAGTACTGCAGTTTTTGGAGAGTCCAACAATTCATCAGCGCTGTCTCCCGTGGAATAAGTCCTTGGTCTGATACGAGTTTCCTTAATACTATCTGACCTAATGGCCGTTTCCTTCAGGAGCACCGTGCGGCCAAGTGCCCTGCTTCGCTCTGTTGCTGCCTTTCCTGCCCTTTGCTCACGTGCCATGTCAACATTTGAGTAGGGAGACAGCTGGAGGTCTGTCTGTATAGCAGTCTCTATTGTCTCTAGACGATTGTACTGCTGAAATTTGGAGTCCTCTGTGGAAATACATACATCTACCATGTCAGTTGAACTGTGGGTGGTTGGGAGGAAGACCTGTAAAGAATCACTCATGGAGCTCAAAGGTGTCCCAGATGAATGAGATGAAGTGGAAGAATTTGTGTCTGAGCCAAAACGTTGAGAATGATTATTTGTCACTGAAAAAAAACAAAATGGCACTGCAATTTAGGATTAGGAATTGTTATTTGGAAGACTTAAGGCTGTATATAACAGTTAGGATGGTATCTGCAGAACAAAAATTGCAATGATGACACAAGGAACTACAGATGCTTTAGTAAAACACATTACTGGAGATACTCAGCAGGTCAGGCAGTGTCTCTGGAGGTCATGGATAGGTGACATCTTGAGTCCTGACCAGAATTACTAAGATGCTTTTAGTTTGGCATCTTGCCTAGCTCCGACCTCATGGGCACCGGCATCTTCCTGAGCCTAGAAAACTATTGTTTAAAAAAAATACAACAATTCTTTTTAAATTAATTATGGAAAAAGGTCTATGGTTTTGATGGAAGAAAATTCTTTCAATTATTTGACAATAATTCACGATGAAAATTGTCACAATATTTTCTTCAATACTGTATTCTGGTAAGAAAATATCTCGGGGATAGAGTGAATGTAGAGCAGATGTTTCCATTAGAGGGAGAGTCTACGACGAGAGGCCATGGACTCAGAATAAAAGGATTACCATTAGAAAGGGGATGAAGAGGAAGGCTGTAGAAGCAAGGTCAATTGATATATTTAAGGCGGAGATTGACAGATTCTTGATTAGTAAGGGTGTCAGGGTTTATGGGTAGAAGTTGAGTTCTTCATTAGGATGGAGAGTTGACATTGTTAATTCAGAAACAATGGTTCTGAACTTAAAGAAAGGTAACTTTGAGGGTATGAGACATGAATTGGCCACTTAATTCTTAAAGGGTTGACGGTGGATATGCAATGGAAGGCATTTAAAGACTGCATGGATAAACTACAAAAATTGTTCATCCCAGTTTGGCAAAAGAATAAATCAGGGAAGGTAGTGCATCCGTGGATAACAAGGAAAATCAGGGATAGTATCAAAGCAAAAGATGAAGCGTACAAATTAGCCAGAAAAAGCAGCCTACCAGACGACTGGGAGAAATTCAGAGACCAGCAGAGGAGGACAAAGGGCTTAATTAGGAAAGGGAAAATAGAATATGAAAGAAAACTGGCAGGGAACATAAAAACTGACTGCAAAAGTTTTTATAAATATGTGAAGAGAAAGAGATTAGTTAAAACAAATGTAGGTCCCTTGCAGTCAAAAACAGGTGAATTGATCATGGGGAACAAGGATATGGCGGACCAATTGAATAACTACTTTGGTTCCGTCTTCACTAAGGAAGACATAAATAATCTGCCGGAAATAGTAGGGGACTGCGGATCAAAGGAGATGGAGGAACTGAGTGAAATCCAGGTTAGTCGGAAAGTGGTGTTGGGTAAATTGAAAGGATTAAAGGCCGATAAATCCCCAGGGCCAGAGAGGCTGCATCCCAGAGTACTTAAGGAAGTAGCTCCAGAAATAGTGGATGCATTAGTGATAATTTTTCAAAACTCTTTAGATTCTGGAGTAGTTCCTGAGGATTGGCAGGTAGCTAATGTAACTCCACTTTTTAAAAAGGGAGGGAGAGAGAAAACGGGGAATTACAGACCAGTTAGTCTCACGTCGGTAGTGGGGAAACTGCTAGAGTCAGTTATTAAAGATGGGATAGCAGCACATTTGGAAAGTGATGAAATCATTGGACAAAGTCAGCATGGATTTACGAAAGGTAAATCATGTCTGACGAATCTTATAGAATTTTTCGAGGATGTAACTAGTAGAGTGGATAGGGGAGAACCAGTGGATGTGTTGTATCTGGACTTTCAGAAGGCTTTCGACAAGGTCCCACATAAGAGATTAGTATACATACTTAAAGCACACGGTATTGGGGGTTCAGTATTAATGTGCATAGAGAACTGGCTGGCATACAGGAAGCAAAGAGTAGGAGTAAACGGGTCCTTTTCACAATGGCAGGCAGTGACTAGTGGGGTACCGCATGGCTCAGTGCTGGGACCCCAGCTATTTACAATATAGATTAATGATTTGGACGAGGGAATTGAATGCAACATCTCCAAGTTTGCGGATGACACTAAGCTGGGGGGCAGTATTAGCTGTGCGGAGGATGCTAGGAGGCTGCAAGGTGACTTGGATAGGCTGGGTGAGTGAACACATTTTTGGCAGATGCAGTATAATGTGGATAAATGTGAGGTTATCCACTTTGGTGGCAAAAACAGGAAAGCAGACTGTTATCTAAATGGTGGCCGATTAGGAAAAGGGGAGATACAACGAGACCTGGTTGTCATGGTACACCAGTCATTGAAAGTAGGCATGCAGGTGCAGCAGGCAGTGAAGAAAGCGAATGGTATGTTAGCATTCATAGGAAAAGGATTTGAGTATAGGAGCAGGGAGGTTCTGCTGCAGTTGTACAGGGTCTTGGTGAGACCACACTTGGAGTATTGCGTACAGTTTTGGTCTCCAAATCTGAGGAAGGACATTATTGCCATAGAGGGAGTGCAGAGAAGGTTCACCAGACTGATTCCTGGGATGTCAGGACTTTCATATGAAGAAAGATGGATAGACTCGGCTTGTACTCGCTAGAATTTAGGAGATTGAGGGGGGATCTTATAGAAATTTACAAAATTCTTACGGGGTTGGACAGGCTAGATGCAGGAAGATTGTTCCCGATGTTGGGGAAGTCCAGGAGAAGGGATCACAGCTTAAGGATAAGGGGGAAATCCTTTGAGACCGAGATGAGAAAAACATTTTTCACACAGAGAGTGGTGAATCACTGGAACTCTCTGCCACAGAGGGTAGTTCAGGCCAGTTCTAAATGGATAAAGGGATAAAGGGAGAGAAGGCAGGTACGGGATACTGAGTTGGATGATCAGCCATGATCATATTGAATGGTGGTGCAGGCTCGAAGGGCCGAATGGCCTACTCCTGCACCTATTTTCTATGTATCTATCTATGTATCTAAGTCAGGAGAATGGTGTTGAAAGGGGAAGATAAATCATCCATGATTGAATGGCAGAGTAGACTTGATGGGCCAGATGGCCTGATTCTGCTCCTATAACTTATGAAATCATAAGTCCTATTCCAGATGGATGAAGAAATGTAGTACAGGTGCACAACCTTTTATCCGAAAGCCTTGGGACCAGACACTTTTCGTAATTCAGAATTTGTCGGTCTTCGGAATGGAATTTTTTTTGCGTAGATTTTAATGGCTGGCTCAGTGGTAGAGTGTTCGGCTCATATCCGCAAGGTCGCGAGTTTGCGCCTTGATCCCGGCAGTTACTCGGTCGCGAGCTTGAGTCTTCAATGTGTTTTTTTTTTGCAGAATAAATGTTTGTATGAAATGCAGTGTAGGAGAGGTGTACTGACTGTGTGGGCAGAACTTTGGAAGTGATTGCCCACTAGTCTAAAAAGCCGCTGTGTCTCCCTGTCCCTGGGATAGCAGGGGGCGATCAAACAGCACAATACTCCCCTCCCCCTCCAACTCCAGAGGAATTCGCTCCCCGATGGGCCGCTACGGCGACAAGTGGCAGTTCGCCCACAGCCCACCCCAAGAACACCTTGCACAGCATCAGCTTCTGCCCCTACGTTTTCCTCTGGAGTTGGAGCGGGGCTGGGCTGGAGTTGCTGCTGGTTGTGGGTCTCTGAGATCTCCGTGCTTGCAGTGGGCCTGGGGGTCGCTGTCCCGTTGGTCCTGATGTCTCCGGCCACCCCCCTGGACTGGAGCTGAGACTGGGAACTGTACCGCCCTTGCCCCCTCCCTCTGCAACTGCAAACAACCCCACTCTCCTGCAAGGGCGGTACAGTTCCCGGAGGATAGCAGGTGGCCGGAGACGTCAGGACCAACAGGAACCCGCTCCCCGATGGGCCCCTACGACGCCCCGAGCTGCGCCCCGTCATCCGCAACCCAGGTTCCCCTGTAGTTGGAGCGGGGCTGGGCTGGGCTGCTGTTGGCTGTGGGTCTCTGGGATCTCCGTGCTTGCGGTGGGCCGGTGGTCGACGTTCAATTGGTCCTGACGTCTCCGGTGACTGCACTGACCTGCAGCCATCGCCGACTTGAAGACAGTGCAAAGCCCCCGCGCCGGTGCAATGAGCGGGGAGCTGGAGAGGGGAGGGAAGGGGTCACACACATGGCCGGGGAGCAGAGGGGTGTAGGTGGGGTGAAACTGAAGGGAGCGACAATCTGCTGCTGCCTACACTGTGTATCGTGTCTACCGTGGGAACGTTTTAACTCAGCGGGCAGGCAGCAGCAGATTGTCAATTATTAACCCTCCCGCGCAATATACTCTCACCTTCTCTTTTATGAATGGGGATTTAGTTCCCCTTTCTTCGAGGACCGACCGGAGGTTCCGCTGTCACCTCTGCGGGCCGTCCTCGGTGAACGTCCTGTCTCCCTGTCCCTGGAATAGTAGGGGGCGATCAAACAGCACAATACCCCCCTCCAACCAGAGGAATCCGTTCCCCGATGGGCCGCTATGGCGACAAGTGGCAGTTCGCCCACAGCCCGAGCTGCGCGACCCAAGAACAAGACGTTATTCTTGCACACCATCAGCTTCTGCCCATACGGGGAGCGTGTTCTTCTGGAGTTGGAACGGGGCTGGGCTGGAGTTGCTGATCTGGGATCTCCGTGCTTGCAGTGGGCCTGGGGGTCGGTGTTCCGTTGGTCCTGACGTCTCCGGTGACTGCACTATGCTGCTAGCATCGCGACGTGAAGACAGTACAAAGCCCCCGCGCCGGTGCAATGAGCGGGGAGCTGGAGAGCGGAGGGAAGGGGTCACACACATGGCCGGGAAGCAGAGGGGTGTAGGTGGGGTGAAACTGAAGGGAGCGACTGCTGCCTGCACGCTCAGTTAAAAAGTTACCACGCAAGACTCACGATACACTGTGTATCGTGAGTCTACCGTGGGAACTTTTTAACGCAGCTGGCAGGTAGCAGCATATTGTCAATTATTAACCCTCCCGCGCAATATACCCTCATCTTCTCTTTTATGAATGGGGATTTAGTTCCCCTTTCTTCGAGGACCGACCGGAGGTTCCGCTGTCACCTCTGCGGGCCGCCCTCGGTGAACGTTTTCAAGGACCTTTCTTCAAGGACCGAAAAAATGTCGCTATTCGGAGGTTTTCGTTATTTGGATCGTCGGATAAAAGGTTGTGCACCTGTAAAACAAAAAACAATCTAACTCTACACATTGAGCAGCAGTTTTGGGTGGTAATATTTGTTGGTTCTTCTGCATTGTACTTACATTTGGTCAGCCAGCTGTATTCCGCCAGCATTTCCTTGTATGCAGGATATCTGCCAACCTCCTGATTGGAGACACGAAACACAATCAATTCACCAACTGTATTTAGAAGAGAACTTAATCTGAGAAGCTGCTAAATAATAAATTCCCTGAAACACTCTTCACAGGTGAAAAGCTAAATAGGGCACATTACATGACAACAGCACATACCAAACCATTGCAATTACTAACAACATATTATTGTAGGAACTTTTAATTGCCCAGAACATCCGAGATCATTCTAACATTCAATACAATCGTTGCGTAGCATATGAAATGATTTGGACTTCAAAAGAGAATATGATAAAGAAACAGACAAACAATCCAAAAATTGTCTATGTGGTTGACATTGATATTTAGATTGCAGGAAGATATAGCACGCTGCTGCAGCACCAGAGACTTGGGTCCGATCCTGACCTCGACTGATGTCTGTGTAAAATTTGCACATTCTTCCTGTGACTGTGCGGGTTTCCTCCGGGTGCTCCAGCACATCCCAAGGACATGAAAGTTTGTAGATTGATTGGCTTCTGTAAATTGCTCCCAGTGTGTTGGGAGTGGATGACAAAGTAGGATAACATAGAACTAGTGTGAACAGGTGATCGATGGTCAGCAATACCTCGGTGAGCCAAAGGGCCAGATTCCACGCTGTACCTCTAAACTAAATATTCACAAAATACTTTTTTGTTTCCTGGACAGGTGCCCTTCCCTTCCTCATCCATGTCCCTGTGAATATCAGGGCCAACATTGCTATTCCATTTGGATGATATTCAACATAGAGTTTTAACAGCCTCCAGATTTGTGAAGTTTTTTAATTTGGTTTGCCATCTGTTATTCACACTGATACATCATCAGATGAAAGCACTGTCAATTGCTGTGATCTCAAGGGTATAATTACCTTCAGCAATACTGTAACAGCAAAATGATATATCCGCGTGATTTATGAAAGAATGCTTTCATTTTGTTATGTGCTGTATATTATCAGGTTATTCACAGTGCAGTATATACAACAATTATCATTTCAGTTCGAATCATACGCATAGAACATTCTTAAACACCAAATTATTGACATTGTTTTTAAACCAGCTGTTTATCAAGTTGTGTACAAACAAATTAGCTTAATACCTCATTATCTACTAAATACTGGCATTTAGCCAATGCATACTCCGCTTGACTGATTCCAATAATTTTACGATAATGTAATATTTTCTGTGTCGAACCAGTTAGACCACAATTATTGTAAGAACAGCTCCAGTAAATCTCAGCTGCAAATTGCTTAAAAGTATTTGGAAAGGAAAAATCCAATTCTGCACTCACATATTGTAGCAAAAGATTTTAACTTACCTTTATTGTCAACATAATGTGTGTGTAACCCTTCAGGATTTCTACTGCTTTGCTGTGGATGATTTTCTCAAAGCTTATTCCATTGGCTGCTAGGATTTGGTCTCCAATTTTGATGCCATTTTGCTCTGCCAGTCCACCGGGATCAATTCTGCCATTAATTAATTATCTTTAATATAATGGGTTTCAACAAAACAAACACAAGTAACTAGATCATCGGTAATGCTACTTCTATTTTATTAAGATTCTAACGAGATAGGTTGGCTGTACTAAATCTCTGGCAGAAAAGCAGTAGTTTAATTTAGTTTAGTTTCGAGATACAGCGCTTGAACAGGCCATTTGGCCCACCGCGTCGACCAGCAATCTCCGCATACTAGCATCATCCAACACACTGCGGACAATTTACAATTTTTTATAAAACCAAAGCCAATGAACCTACAAGCCTGTGCGATTTTGGAATATGGGTGTAAACTGAAGCACCCAGAGAAAACTCACGCGGTTACAGGGAGAACATACAAACTCTGTACTGACAGCACCCATAGTCAGGATCGAACCCGGGGTCTCTGGCGCTATAAGGCAGCACCTCTACCACTGTGCCATTGTGCCACTTTAGATAGAATAACTTTTGTACACTTCCACCTGGATCCTTCCCCCTGGCTTTGCATTTCAGTCCTTTGTCTCCTTTAGTTCCCTTTTCATTATTAGCCTTTGTCTAGAAGCCAATCAAACCCCCCATCACCTGTATCCACCTATCACTTGCCAAGTTTCGTCCCACCCCCACCTCTTTTCCAACTTTCTTCCCCCTGAAAACCATGACCACCAGGTTCAAAAAATGATTCTGCCCAATAATCAACAGGTTCTTGAACACTTCACAACACTAACTTCAATTCTAAACTACGGACTGTCTTTGGTTGCAATGAGGATTAGTTTTTTTTTGCACTGTATTGGGGTAATTAATGTATTGTTTTTTTTTGTTTGTTATATATATTATCCATCTGTGTTGTTTACAGACCTCTTCTGCTGCTGCAAGTTATAATTTCATTGTTCCATTGTTGGTACAGATGACTATTAAATACTCTAGTCCCTTGCTATTAAGTTGCCATTTTCAAAAGGAAACAAATAGGTTCAAATGTTGGTGGGAAATAAAATTACACTAAACCCTCGTTATAACAGACCATATGGAGGTAATGGTGACCGTTATTGCGATTGTCCGTTAAAACCGAGTAGGGGATTCACTCCAACCACGTGAATCAACGAGCTGTTTTCAAATACAAAGTTATTTTTAAATGGCAATAAATGTACTTACTGTAAGCTAAAAATACTTGTCAATTTCAAGGTCATGTCAATTTCAATAACCTCCGCAGTGTGTGTTCTTAACACAGTAGCTGTGTTCTTATAGAGACAGTCTGTTATAACTAAAATCCATTATAAAGAGGTCTGTAATAATGAGGGTTTACTGTATAGCTCTCATGGGGAAAAAAAGTTATGCATTGAAAGTGCATTCAAGTGTACTCTGAACTCAACCATGCTGTGAACCATTCGTAAAGGCGATGTACAAAAAAACAATTAGGGTCGGCTTGAAATTGTCAACACCAAGTAACTCCCACACTGATTCATTTCCTATGACTTCAAACGAAATTAATTTGTGCAAAATGCAAAATGACTAGCTCTTAGCAGTTTTACTCCATGGCAGTTGGCCAATTTAATCCCTGTAGAACATAGAAGTAGAATGATGAACAAAATGATTTTAAAAACTGCTTGAAGGATAATACTGTGTTGAACGTACCATGCTGAATGACTCAATTACTCTATTAGAAAGCTTTATTTTTGACAAGTAAGCTTCACTGTAAATAACATGCACAAAACACACTCAAATCCCTTTTGTTTTGAGCAGCCAAGCGAATTATCAAGTTTAGATCATCCCCCACCAAACAAAAACTTCATCTCCATCTTTTAAATTACAATTTAAACACGATTTAAACAATGTGGCATTCCAGGTAGCATGAATGAAAACACTTCTATTCAAAATCCAACGGCTAATCTTATGAATTCTGTATATATTTTTTTAAATGTTTGTAAAAAATGCCCTTCATGACATAAAGGTGTTTTAAAGGGTTGCGTAAATCTTGTAGGCTTTTGAACAATTCAATATTCTAGAATGCATGTTAAGTAAATGCTTATAATTATCCTGCACCACTTTAATATAGAACTAACTTAATTTTTTCCGATATATCGACTTGAAAAATCTTTTGACACCCTAGCACGCAAAATATTCCTATTTGTCGCGTTCCCCAACTATTTTCCTGTAATCTTTTCTTTCTCACCTTTGATATTTCTGCCACCTAGCTCCATTCGGGGTACCATACAGTTATCTATTAATTGATCAACTAGCATATCTTTGTTTTAGATGGGGAACCCAGAGTTGTCCCACCCATTCCTTCTTCTCTCTTCTCCAATCAGGCATAAGGTGCAGAAGAATGAAAGCATGCACCACCAGATTCAGGAACAGCTTCTTCCCCTCTGTTATCAGGCTTCTGAACAGTTCTTCCATAAGTTAGGGTACTCTCCGATTTGCCTCTACCCCATGGTGGACATTGGACTGTCTGTGGAACTGGTGCTGAGAACTATATATCTCTGTATCTCTTTGATTGATGTATCGTATTATCTGATCTGAATGGATAGCATGCAAAACAAAGTTTTTCACTATACTTTGGTACATGTGACAATAATGAAATTAAACCCTGGGGAAACCGTTGCATTCACAGGGAGAATGCGCAAGCTCCACATAGATAATGCATGAGGTCGGGATCGAATCCCAGTTACTGGAGATTTGAGATGCATCAATTGATTTTGGCAACCGTAAAAACATATAATATAACCTTATAACCCTACCATCTGCTTGCAGTTTTGTTTGATGCTATTCACGAAAGAAATGGGATAACTTGTTTTCAAACACTAATAGTCAGCAAAATCAATATGGTGATTAATTTTACTTCCAACTTGAACTGAAATTTCACCTTACCTGGATACGTATATTCCCAAACCAAATTCCTTTCCACCCCTGATGTTAAAACCTAGGCACACATCATCTGAACTGGTGTAAAGATGGATAATTCTCCTGGCTCCATCCTCAGATTCAATGTCTCCAGAACTTTGAGTTTTCTCTGCTATTATCCTCCTTGTTGTTGTGTCAACCCTAGTAGTTATAATACAAAAGGATTTGTACATCTGTATCCTCAGTGAACAAGTTATACGCAGTAAATAAAAAGTAGCAACTTGGGGTAATAGCTATCATGATTTTAACAAGAATCACAACAAAGAGATAGGCCTTCCTGTCCAAACATTACTTGATGACACTTATGTATCACACCAGTTAGTTTCCAAATCCCATATACCAGCCACACTCTGTCAGAATTTTTACACATTGTTTTTCCAACCACCCAATCCTATTTCAATCACTAGCTTCTGTAACTTTGCGGGTCAGGCAGCAACTTTGGAGAACATGGATAGGTGACGTTTTAGGTCGGGACCCTTCTTCAGACCTCTCCCTCCACCCACAATTCGCAACACTTCAATCCTTTTTGTCCCACACCTTCTGTGGTAACCTCTGACCTTTATCCAACCATGCCTGTCAAACCCTCCCGCCCCCCCCCCTGTGTTCACCTATTACCTGCTACACTTTGTTCCACCCATCCTCTCTCCAAGCTTTCTTCCCCACCCCCCTACAAACAGAATGCACAAGTTAACACTCAAAACATCTTTTTTTTCCTCAACACTTGAAATTTGGAGTTTTGTTGTCTTTGTTTCTCAAAGATGCCTGTGTATGGACATAACAACATTGGGCAGTCGGGCATTCTGTAATGGAGACTCTAAACAGTGGAGGATTAAAATGGGGAATCAGTCTGAATCAGTGACCTGTCCATTTCCTTCACAGATGCTGCCTGACCCACTGAGCACTGCCAGCAGTGTTTTGGGCAATCTGTAATATTTGTTAACTCTCTGGAAACAGATTTACTTTTCCCAGACCCTCTTGGTTCTTCCATCCTCTGTATATTTCTGGTCTCACGCTGTAGCTAAGCCCCGACTAAGCTGTCATCACTCCCGCCTCCTCCCCCACCCACCCCTCAATCCCTTGGCCTTTGTTCTGGGCTTAGTAAATTACCTCAATTGACCAACTGGTGAAAACCTTTTCTTTAATGCACAGCACAAAAAAATCTGCAATCGTTCAATTTATCATATCATCTTACAAATCAGAAGAATTTCTCTCACAGGATCGAAAGTTCGCCTCTCATTTCAATCAAGGCAGCTTTTGTAACTTACAAATGATTCTAATTTTTAAGTATCTATGTAACTTTTTTTGGATATATGAATTAAACAGCATCAGTGGGGTAACTTGTAATGATTTAGACACTGAAGATATAAAAATAATGTGCTAGTGCTTGCAATGTTCAACATATTATGACAAATACGAGGTATTATTAACAAAACTCATCTAGGTAAACAAAACTAATTAGCATATATATATATACAGATATTTAATTACAGAATTGTGCAATGAAGCTGAAAATAGGGTGTAAAGATTTACATTAATTGTTTCATTAGCATTTGATTCTAAGATGATAATTTTTTGCTTCAAGGCACGAATTTATACATAAACCAAAACGTCAACTTTTTTTTTCAGGAATATTTTACACTTTCGTCAATAGGTTGTGATGCAAACATACCAACCTGGACTAAAGCTCTGGCATGCTGTTTCAAAATGATATATTGGGCTATGTTAAGTCATGCAAATAGACCTAGTATGAATAACTAGCAGATTAATTATCCTTACATAATTGAGTATTCATGACAATATCACTTCTATGGGAATGTAATTTTGAAAACAATTTTCTTATTCACTGATCTTGAGATAAAGGGTTTGAGTCTAATTTTCTGTTCCAATCAAACCCTTGAGTAGTCAATTAATGTCCCGTAACTGGTCAACTTTTACTATTAGCCACAATATTAATATAAATCTCTCTCTGCAATTTTTAGCACAGTGTACAAATATTTACTTTTAAAATGGAAAAGTGCTATAAAGTTAGAGATGCCGTAAGTATGACTTTTGTATGCAATCCCCGACAATGACATTGGCTAAATTATACTCACAGTCAAATAGTTAACCTTACTTGAAATCTTATGTAAAGAATTTTAACTTCTACAAAGTAGTAGTGGATAAACAATGGAAATACACCAATACAATGAAAATACTAAGCTCCATCTTGAGAAAAGCAAAGGAAAAGTAATAAACAGGGGAAAGAATGAGTGAAATGATAAAGCAATACAATTTGTCTCGCCTTGAATCTGCTTTTTTTGCCCCATTCTGATGAATTAGCTACAATTTTCTCTCCTTGGACAGGAAAGGTTTACAGGAATATGGGCCAAATACTGGCAAATGGGGAAATGAGGAACTGCAGTCGCCAGTTAATACACAAACGACACAAAGTGCTGGAGTAACTTAACAGGCCAGGCAGCATCTGTGCAGAACATGAATAGGTGACGTTTTGTGTCAAGACCCTTGCTCTTTTTCTCCACAGATGCTCCCTGACCTGATGAGTTACTCCAGCACTGTGTCCTTTTTACAGGCAAATGGGACAAGCTTAGATGGGGCATAGGTCGGCATTGATGAATTGGGCCGAAGGGTCAGTTTCTGTGCTGTATAACTCTATCCTTTGATGCAAAGATAGAATGCTTGGTGGGCATGTTTTCCTCAGCTCTTGTGTGACGTGGTCACAGGGACAACATGCAAATTTCACAAACACAGCAGCAGCTCAAGCCAGGATCATACACGGGTTACTGGAATTGCAAGGCAGCTGCATTAACTGCTGCTCTTCCATGTCACTGTTTAAGCCAGGAAGGAAACATGTTCATCCGCAGTCAGTCTCATCGTCATTGAGTAGAAGGGGAAACTCAAGAGTCTGGGTTTATCTCCAACGCATGTGCCTTTTGGCCTCTGCAGTGACCTACCCGAGAGACCCGTCTTCTAGTTAATCAGAAAATGATTGGACTGACGTCTGCAAGATTGGTAATTCTCACCTTGATCCCAATAGGGCTCTAGTTCTTGACAAAGGGCTTCAGACAAGGAGAACCTTAGGAATCCCAGAAGAAGCATTCCTGCTCCACCTGGCCAGGCTAAATGTTGTCTCTCCATTTATTTGCCTTTGCTCTGATCTTCTCCTCATCAATGGCAATTTTACTCCCAGAACTATAATTGACCCAGAAGCCTACCATTGCCCCATTGTTTGGAAAATAAGAAAGTCATTTTGGTTGGTAGTTTCCAATGGAATTTATTTTAATTTAGTTTATTGTCACAATCTTTTTTTGATTTTCCGATTAGGTTAATATTTGGGAATGAAATGAAAAGAAAAAAATGTTCCAGCGTTTTGAAGGAACTTTGGAATAATTCAAAGAAATGTGATACCATATCAAATAATACATGAAATGGCTAAAATCATCACCAAAGCATTGCTGACATTCCTTCTATTCACAATTTTGAGAACAAAATCAATGACTGGGCAGAATATAATTTCATGTTTGAACTCTCGATTAATATATTATTACAGTCATGATAATTTTACTCCCAGCATTTATAACAATTCAATAACAATATAAATCCCTTGAGCAATTTAAAATTTCCAGATGCATTACTTAAAGTTGAAAAGCTTTACAGGCGAGTATACTAGCAACTCTTTCACAACATTTTAAGTGAAAAATAAATTGTTAGAATACTTGCTTGTATCGAGATCAGAGCATAACAAATTGCACTGCCACAGTTGTTAAAACATACTGTTTACTTACCATGTAGTCAGCTCTTTGGAATATTTGATCCCTGGCACTTTTCCCAATCGTCTTACCACCAAACGTAAACGCTGGCTCCCAGTGAGTACAGTCACAGCACTTCCCATCGTAATGTTCTCAAAGCTTATTCCATTAACCTCCATCATTTTATCACCTACGCAGAGGCCACTCTGGTCTAAGCAGAAAAACAAAACAAAAATAAACATCTCACAGATCAACATTTGTATTATATTATTCCCTTTTATTCTCCCCTCCCCCAATTGTCCAGAGACACAAAAGTTTGAAAACATTTCCACTAGACACAGGGACAGCTTCTTCCTCCACTCTTATCAGATTACTGAACGGTCCTTCCACAAGATAGGGTTTCTCCTGTGTAGGAAGGAACTGCAGATGCTAGTTTTTACCAGAAAAACACAAAAAACAAGGGGATGACTACATTTTTACATAAGTACATAAGAACACAAATTCCAGGATAGGCAACATAAGCCTAAATCAATAAGTACATGTAACAATGCAAGTAAACTTATTAATTTAAAATATAATTTAGTGAGGCATAACTTACCAGCTGCACTTCCTTCTTCCACTCTGCTCACGAATATTCCAAGACCATGCTCAGAGCCTCCACGGACACTGAATCCCAGTTTCCCATCCAGACTTTTCCCTACAGTGATGTTGTGGATCGCCTCAGCCGAATCACAGTCTTCAGTGCCAGCTGGCAGAAAAGAGGTTAATTTACTACATTTCAAAAATCTGATCTTAGTCCGGATCAATATATAAACAGGTGAAGGACTGGTATCTGCTTGCAGAGTGGGTGAACATTTTGCAGAGTACCGAGGCTAAGCCCACACACGAGTTGCCTGCCACATTAATTCATCATCCCACTCCCGTTCTGACCTATCTATCCATGGCCTCCTGCACAAGGAAAGCTTGAAGAACAATACTTCATTTTCTGTATGGACACATTGCAGCCTCCAGACTGTGTGTCAAATTCTCCAACATCACATTTAGTTTAGTTCAGTTATTATCGTCACGTGTACTGCGGAGTTAAATCGCAGTTTTCTCCGACCTGGTCCTGGATTATATTTTGTTGGAGTGCAAGCGTTTGCTAAAGAATCATTCAGACAGCCGTTCTGTGAGTTTTTTTTAAAAATTCGCCCGACAAGTTAATCGCTGGAGTGATTTTAAAATCAGCTTCTGAAGCCGTCAACGCCGACAACGGGGACGGATTTTACGTAGGGGACTGGTAAAAGAAAGTAGGTTATTTATATGTATAAAAGTGTTTCTTAAGATGCATTTAATTCACATTTTAAGTTGCGAAACGGTGATGTTTTCCCCCCGTACGAACCGGCAGTGTTTTTGCTGCAGATATGGGGGACTAAATCACCGCAACCGCAACGTTCCAAATGGTCGCGTTCCAGAAAAACCCACTCGCAAGCTGATTTAAACAGCCATTCATTTACAGGTATTAAATATTAAATTCCTTCCATTTGGCCTATAAACCCATGACAATGAGATTTAAAAATTATGTTATATTGTGAATTATTGTGTGAATGTTATTTGGACACTTAGGCTATTTAAAAATGTTAATCTATTCTTAAGAAATGGATAGATGTTTAGATCTAGTAATTGAATTTTGTAATTAGCTACACTTAGGTAACTAACTAATTATATGCTTTAATTTCAAGTCATCTAAGTAAGATTGTTTCATATTTGTTTCAGAATGTTTCAATCTATAATAACTGAAAATTTATTTCAGTTCTCTTAATTTTTAAGAAATTTATGGGCTTTTCTCGATCACAGCTTTTGTGTTAAGTCAATAAAAAAGCAATTGGGAACAAGACGCTAATTTCCGAGTATGAAAATGGCCATACCTTTTTTAATACTGAAGATATGAAAGTGAATTAAGTGTCAAATTAAACTTCTTTTTATGCTTTATCTGATGGGATAAATTACAGACTTGATTTTTAAAATCTCAAAATTTTGTAACATTGCTATATTTAGCGAAAAGACAAAACGTGATTACAATCGAATAGGTGACCGTGCGGGTCGAGACTTTCTTCAGATAGTCTGGGGAAAGGGAAACGAGAGATATCGATGGTGATATAGGGAGTTATAGAACAAATGAATGAAAGATATGCAAAAAAGTAATGATGATCAATGAAAGTTGGAGCCCACAATGGTCCATTGTTGGCTGTGGGCTAGGTGATAATGAGTTAATACAGAAAGAGGTACTCACCAGGACGACTGTAAAACTAGCATGACGACTAGGGTAGGGGAGAGACGGAGTGAGAGAGGGGATACAAGGGTTACTGGAAGTGAGATAAATCAATATTCATACCACTGGGTGTAAGCTGCCCAAACAAAATATGAGGTTTTATTGTTGAAGTAAAAATAAATTATGAATCTTGGAATTATTCATAAAGCTGGTAAATGCTGCAATTGAATATAGAGTTATTGAGTCATACAGGGTGGGAACGTCCTTCGGCTCAAATTGCCCATGCCAACCTACATACACCATCTACACTAGTCCCACCTGCCTGCTTTTAGCCCATATCACTCTAAATCTATCAATGTACCTGTATAAATGTTTTTTTTAATAAAAAACTACCTTCACCGGCTGGTTGTACCATACACCCACCACCCTATGTGTAAAAAAATGATCCCCAGGTTCCTATTACCGTATTTCCCGACAATGAAGACGCACCCCCATTTTGCATTGCTAAATTTTGAAAAACGGCTGGCGGGACAGGATCAAGGGTTTGGTTTAGGGCCCAGGTCGACTGGCAAATTTTGGTTGTAGCACCCAGGTCGGCTTGCTTGCCCCAGGTCTCGCTGCAGTTCCCAGGTCGGCTGCGTGCCCCAGGAATGGCTGCAATTCCCAGGTCGCCTGCGTACCACAGGACTGGCTATAGCACCCAAGTCAGCTCGCTTGCCCCAGGTCTGGCTGTTACACCCAGGTCGCGTGTGTGCCTCGCGAATGGCTGCAGTTCCCAGGTCGGCTCGCTTGCCCCAGGTCTGGCTGTTGCACCCAGGTCGGCTCGCTTGCCCCAGGTCTGGCTGTTACACCCAGGTCGCGTGCAGTGTGCCTCGCGAATGGCTGCAGTTCCCAGGTCGGCTCGCTTGCCCCAGGTCTGGCTGTTGCACCCAGGTCGGCTTGCTTGCCCCAGGTCTGGCTCCAGTTCCCAGGTCGCCTGCGTGCCCCGGGACAGGCCGCAGTTCCCAGGTCGCGAAAACTAATTGAAAAAAAAACGCCTGCAGGCCAGATGAGTTCGGGTTACGGGTTGGATCCGGGCCATAGGTTGCCGACCCCTGTGTTAGGTCTCATTGTGTCCCCCCCCCCCTCTCCTAAATTAAAATATGGCTAATAATCTAACCTTCGGCCTCCAAGACACAGATAAATTTTTAGGCCTTTTTTTAGAGTAAAAAATAGCGTCTTCATTGCCGGGAAATATGGTAAATCTTTCCCTCCCACTTTAAATTTGATATATGTAGATATTTAATGAAATTGTGGAATTTGTCATAAACAGTTGACAAATCAACTGCAACCATGGAGCAATAAATTTTCAATGCACACAGTTTAATGTTAATTGTTCCATCAATTAACCCCAATATTGAAAACAAAACAGAAGCAATCTTATTTATTTACTGACTAAGTTACATTAGGAAATCCACTAAACAGTATGATAAGGCATTTGCCACGGCCAAGTGCATGAATGGACAGATTCAGCGCTAATTAAACAACAGTTTGTTCACATCAATCTGGAATTAATTTCTTCTTCAGGATATCTCCTTTGAATAATATTATCAATTTATTGACAATTAATGTCAAATGGCAAGCAGTTTTGGCCTAAGACACAAAATGCTGGAGTAACTCCACGGGTCAGTCAGGATCTCTGGAGAAAATGGATAGGAGACATATCGGGTCGGGACCATTCTTCAGACTCTTATTATTATGACAGATTATTATTAGTTTTGTCCTCGCCTCCATTCAGAAATAAGACAGCTAAAACTCATCCTAAAAGAATGATCCGCTCAGTTTGCAATAACTAATCCGATCTCCCGATGGCTCAGCATTTCAACTCCCCCTCCCATTCCAAATTCGACCTTTCTGTCCTGGGCCTCCTCCATGGCCAAAGTACCACCGTAAATTGGAGGAGCAGCACCTCATATTTCACTTGGGTAGTTTACACCCCAGCTATATGAACATTGACCCTCTTCCCCCTCCCCTTCCCAGCTCTTCCACAGCCCACTGTCGCCGCTTCTTCCTTTCTTCTTCCCGCGCCCCCATCCCCTCATCAGTCTGAAGAAAGGTCGCGACCTGAAACATCATCCATTCCTTCGCTCCATAGATGCTGCCTCACCCGCTGAGTTTCTCCAGCACTTTTTTTACCTAAAAGAAGAATAATTCACTATATTTTCAGATGGATTCACTCCAGAACTAGAAATAAAGGATGGAGGCTGAGTATGCTCATATAATTAGTTTCAAAAGCTCTTTTTCAGATGGCATGGAAATATGAACTGAATCATCTCCTGTGCTGAAAATGTACAGGCTTCAATTTCATAAGGTAGCTCCAATCATTTCGTTTAGTGCTAAAAGCCTTAAGGCCGTTAAGATTTTGATTAATTTTTTAAGCAGATCCAATTTAAAACAGAATGTGAAGTGGATATTATTGAAATGTTATAATGCACACCTGGTCTTACCTTCAATTGGAGAAGCACCTGTGATAAGGATCACCCTGCCCATGGGTGAATTAGATCGAGTTGCTCTGGGCGGTCCATTCATTTGCTTGTGCTGCTTCTTTAACAGGTACTTTGTTGCTGTGCTTGAACTACCAGTGTGATAGTTGGGATGTATTGTATCTGTCATCTCTCTTCTTGCAGAGTCAAATGAATGAGCCATGCTGGTGTAGTCCACCAATAATCAGGATTGTATAAATTCATGTGATGTTATCAGGTGTGGCAGATGGATTTGCCAATTTCTTCCATTTTAAAGTCTGAAGCAGCACCAAGGATTCTTCACCTTGCATCATGCTTGCTCAAGGAACTGATGACGGCTCCATGTAGAATATAGAGATCAGAAATAGGGGTATTGAGGTAACAAAGACTTGCCAAATCTTCAGCCATTTTGCCTCAGTGCCTGGTAGAAAGTTATTTGGAAATAATTTTGAGAATTCCTGTAAATCAAAGGAAACAAAGCATTATTTACTTTAGCATAGAGTTAAGGCAGAGTTACGGTTTTACCTGTACTGTAGTAAACTTTAGTCTTTAGACATACAGCGTGAAAACATGTCCTTCAGCCCACTGAATCCGCGCCAATCAGAAATCCCCATACACCAACGCCATCCTACACACTAGGGACAATTTACAATTTTTACCGAAGCCCATTAACCTACAAACCTGTAGATCTTTGGAGTGTGGGAGGAAATCGGAGCACCTGGAGAAAACCCACGATGTCACAGGTAGAACATACAAATTCCACACAGACAGCACCCATGGTCAGGATCGATCCTGGGTCTCTGGTGCTGTAAGGCAGCAACGCTACCGTTGTACCACCATGCCAGCTCAAAAGGGATAAGTTAAAATGTTCATTTGGTCAATTTCAGAATTCATAAACTAAAGCAAATTCTTCTTGGAGCAACATTTGATTCTGCACCAAACTGGGAATTACTGCTCACATGCAAAAATTAATATGTTAATTGAAGAAGAGGCAGAGGTCATAATGGGATAACATTGATTACAGACGTTTAGTAAAGGGCTAAACACTGGAAAGCTCATGCATATATTGCTCGATGATATATCAGGTTATATTGTGAAGTGTAATTACGGAAAATACATGTGTGGGAAAGAACTGCAGATGCTGGTTTAAATGGAAGGTAGAACAAAAAATTATCTCCAGAGATGTTGCCTGTCCTGCTGAGTTACTCCAGCATTTCGTGTCTACAGAAAATACATGATGTAAAATGTATTAAATCTCTACTTGTGGAAGAACTATCATTCAAGCTTAACTAATAGAACATCTCATTTTAATTTAGTTTCTTTCTGGAGATGCATTTCTTGGGACGGGGAGGGTGATGCTGAACATGGAAGGGAAAGGGGGAAAGTTGATCATTTGTATGAAAATGTTTATAATTAGAACAGGGAATGGGTGTGGGGATAAGGATTTGGTAGATATAGAAAAATAAATGTCGTTGAAGTAGGCACTAAAATAGAATTCTGAAAACTTCTGCAGATCATGACCATATCTACCAAATGTCTAGAGTTTAAGAATTTAAGACTCTTGCCTTCCATCTCAGTGAGGAGGTGCCTGGTGAACTCACCGTGGTGGATGTTAAATTTGTGTTTATTGTGTGTTTTTGTTATTTTTATTATATGTATGACTGTAAGGCACGAAATTGCGTTCAGACCGAAAGGTCTGAAAGACAATAAAGGATACTTGGACTTTTGACTTTGACTTTTGAGTTGATCTGTCATCACCATTAATTCACTGCCATAGAATCATATAGCAAGGAAAAATGCCCAAACCCACCAAGTCTACACAAACCTGTATCTACTTCTCTCTGTCTTGGGGGAACAAAACACTCCCATCTTCCTCTTGTCAAGGGATGGACCAGCTACCATAGAGGAAGCTGGATGGCTGGGTTGGTGAATAGATTTCTTGTGTATTGGGCTTCGTAGGTATGAAAACTACATTTAAAATCCAATGTTTTTATTTAATAGTTCATGCATCTTAGAGTTATGCATATAACTTTAATTTTAGTTGAATATTAATCATTTTGTACTTAAGAAAACATAGTTTCAAAAATGACAAAAAAAATTACTTGAAATGGATAATGCACAGAATTCAGCAAAACCAAATGTGTGTGGCCAGTAGTTGACTTGCTGCAACTGATAACAGTATGGATGCAATGAGGGTTTCTGCCTCCACCATTAAATTCAAAGCAATTGCGAGATATGGGTGAGGTAATTATTGGTGGAACGTTGGTGTTTAGTTTTCTTATGAATGAATGAAAATAAAAGCCAGATCAATTTATCAATTGATTCATCCCCATTCCTTGTGACATCGCAATCCTGCAGTATCAATACAATTCTTCCTCACCCATTCCCACATTGGACAAGCCCTCTGTGCATCCCATATTGCAGCATCAATGCAATCCATCTACACACATTCTCACTGCTTGGGTCCCTTCTGTGGCATCCCATTACTGCAGCATTAATGCAATTCATCTTAACCCTTTCCACTGTTTGGAAACACCTGCATGGCATCCTATTCCTGCAGTCCCAATGCCATGAATCCTCAGCCATTCCCATGACTGGGGAAAACCTCCTGTTCCATCCTGTTACTGAAGCACTATTGCAAATGATTGTCATTCTTCCCACTGCTTGGCAACCTCTATGGGCATCCCAGTCCTGCAGCACCAATGCAATTCATCTTCACCCATCCCATTGCATAGTAAACCTTCTGCATCATCCCATTCCTGCAGCATCAATGCAATTCGTCTTCAACCTTCCCATTGCTTAACAACCCCTGTTACATCCCATTTCTGCAATCCCAATGCCATGCATTCTCACACATTCCAACTGCTTGGCAACTCTTCTATGGCAACCCATTACTGCAGCACAAAAGCAATTCATCTCCAACCATTTCCACTCCATGGCAAACTTTCTGCATTATCCCATTGCTGCAGTGGATATGCAACTCATGTTCACCCATTCCCACTGAATTAATGAATTAATACTTTATTGTCTTATGTGACAAGTCACAGTAAAATTCTTTGCTTGCAATGCAAAGAGTCGCCACATGAATGGCACTGACAAAGTTGCAAAGTATACCGCGCCAGGTCCCATTTTGTTTTCCACCCCCTCCCATTCCGGGTCCTCCATTGTTCTTTCCCTCCCTCATGGCTGTCCCCCCACGCCGGGTCCTCCTTTGTTCCTCCCCCCCGCCAATGGTGTCCTCACTCCCACGTGGCCCGTCCTCGTCCGTTGGTCGGTGGCATCATCGACCACCTCATCGACCTCTCCACTATTGCTGCCAGGACTTTCCAAGTGCTCCGTGGCGCCGACCGAGGCCACAGCAGTCGACTCCGTGACCCTGGGCTCAGATCCGCAAGACTCGGGTCTCGGTTTTTCCGGGGCTCGCCGGGAAAAGTTTCTCCAACAACGATAGATACAAAGTGCTGGAGTAACCACAGCACTGAAGCATCTACGCAGCATTTCTGGAGAACATGGTTGCTCTGGAGAACTGCTTGGCATCTCTTCTGTAGCAACTCTTTATTGCATCATGTTTGCAATTCATCATCTCCCATTCCCACTTCTGGGCAACCCCTCTCTGCATCCTATTCCAGCAGCACCAACGCAAATCAACCTCACACATTCTCACTGCTTGGGGACGCCTCTGTGGTATCCTATACTACAACTCCAATATCATGCATCCTCACCGATTTTCACTGCTGAACAACCCCTCTGTACATTCCTTTTTCTGCAGTCACAATACAATTCATCCTCACCCATCCTGCTGCGTGAAAAACCTTCTGTATCATCCCATTCCCACAGCAGAGAGGCAATTCAACCATTCTCACTGTTGGCAACATTTCTGTGGCAACTTATTACTGAAGCCTATTTCTGCAGCACCCATGCAATTTATCTTCACCCCTTCTGACCACTGGGCAACCCCTCTGTCCATCCAATCTCTACAGCACCAATGCAATTTATCTTCAGCATTTCCCACTACCCTGCATCCCATTTCTACAGTAAAGAAAGCGAATGGCATGTTGGCCTTTATAACACGAGGAATCGAATATAGGAACAAAGAGGTCCTTCTGCAGTTGTACAGAGCCCTTGTGAGACCACACCAGGAGTATTGTGTGCAGTTTTGGTCCCCTAATTTGAGGAAGGACATTCTTGCTATTGAGGGAGAGCAGCGTAGGTTTACAAGGTTAATTCCCAGGATGGCAGGACTGTCATATGCTGAGAGAATGGAGCAGCTAGGCTTGTACACTCTGGAGTTTAGAAGGATGAGAGGTAATCTCATTGAAACATATAAGATTGTTAAAGGTTTGGACACGCTAGAGGCAGGAAACATGTTCCCGCTGTTGGAGGAGTCCAGAACCAGGGGCCACAGTTTAAGAATAAGGAGTTAGCCATTTAGAACGGAGACGAGGAGACACTTTTTCTCACAGAGAGTGGTGAGTCTGTGGAATTCTCTGCCTCAGAGGGCGGTGGAGGCGGGTTCTCTGGATGCTTTCAAGAGAGAGCTAGATAGGGTTCTTAAAAATAGCGGCGTCAGGGGATTTGGGGAGAAGGCAGGAACGGGGAACTGATTGGGGATGATCAGCCATGATCACATTGAATGGTGGTGCTGACTCGAAGGGCCGCATGGCCTACTCCTGCACCAATTGTTTATTGTCTACTCCCATGCATCCTATTTCCACCACTTCCCATCCCAGGGAGAGAGAAAACAGGGAATTATAGACCATTTAGCCATACTTCGGTGATGGGGAAAATGCTGGAGTCGAATTATAAAAGATGAAATAGTGGCACATTTGGATAACAGGAACAGGATCAGTCTGAGTCAGCATGGATTTATGAAGGGGAAATCATGCCTGACTAATCTTCTGGAATTTTTTGAGGATGTAACTAGGAAAATGGACAAGGGAGAGCCAGTGAATGTAGTGTACCTGGACTTTCCAAAAGTCTTTGATAAGGTCCCACATAGGAGATTAGTGGGCAAAATTAGAACACATGGTATTGGGGGTAGGGTACTGACATGGATAGAAAATTGGCTGGCAGACAGAAAACAAAGAGTAGGGATTAACAGGTCCCTTTCAGAATGGCAGGCAGTGACTCGTGGGGTACTGCAAGGTTCTGAGCTTGGACCGCAGCTATTTACAATATACATTAATGATTTAGATGAAGGGATTAAAAGTAACATTAGAAAATTTGCCGACGACACAAAGCTGGGTGGCAGTGTGAACTGTGAGGAGGATGCTATGAGGATGCAGGGTGACTTGGACAGGTTGGGTGAGTGGGCAGATGCAGTTTAATGTGGATAAATGTGAGGTTATCCACTTTGATGGCAAGAAGGCAGATTATCTGGATGGTGTCAAGTTGTGAATCTGTGGAATTCTCTGCCTCAGAAGGCAGTGTAGGCCGATTCTCTGGATACTTTCAAGAAAGATAAGAGTTCTTAAATATAGTGGAGTCAAGGGACGTGGGGGAGAAGGCAGGAACAGGGTACTGATTGTGGATGATCAGCCATGATCACAGTGAATGGCAGTGCTGGCTCCAAGGGCCCGACTCCTGCTCCTATTGTCTATCCCCCTAACTGGACAACCCCTCTGTACAGCCCACTCTGTAACAACAATGTAATTCATCTTCCACTCTCCCACTGTACATCCCATCACACGACCATGCATCATCCCATTCCCAGAACAGTGCATCCCATTCCCACTGCAATGCATCCCACTCCCACGGCCACTCATCCCATTCCCACCACCATTGTACATCCCATTCCCACTACTGTACATCCCATTCCCACTACTGTGCATCCCATGACTGCAACACCAATGCAACTCATCCTCACCCATCCCCATTGCCATGCATCACCCCATCCCCAGCACCGTGCATCTACTGCCTGCATCCCCAACGCATGCGTCGTGGGCAGGCGGTGAAGGGCCGGGGTCGCCGGCTTAGGCAGGCGCAGAGTCGTCAGTCGGAGCGAAGGCATTGATAACCGCGCCAGTTCCCGAAACAAGTCCGAATGCATCAACCAACAAGGTAAACCAGCCGGAGCGGTGTTGGTGCTTTCCCCTCCCTTCATCACAGTGGGCGCCGGGAACCGGCCTGGGATCCCCCTCAACATGATGGCGTCCTGAGGACTCTAACCCCCACCTTCCCCAAACACAAGTTGCCGTCAGCTCATGCACCGGCCGCCCCCAAACACACGCTGCCGTCAGCTCACCGTTCATCGGCCGCCCTCAAACACACGCTGCAGCCTATTCCATAGATCCTACATCCTATAGCGGAGATCTTTGGTCTGTTCACTGGCCGCCGTGAGCTGCTCTCGGACGGGCCTCCCCCCCGACCGTTGCCACGGCAACAGGTCACTCGCGCCGCCAGAGCCCGCCCCTCGCCCCTCATTGGATCACAGCGCCGGCGGAGAGGCTGCTACCCATTGGCCCGCAGACCCGTCAATCATCCATGTCCCCGTCAATCATCCATGTCCCCCTCCCTCCCTCCCTCCCTCCCTCTTCCCCTCATCCCCCCTTCAGGTAAATTTGCTTCCCAGCTGTTATCAAGCAACTGAACCATCCATTCACCAACTAAAGAGCGATCCTGAGCTACCCCATCTCCCTCGTTGGAGACCCTCGGATTATCTTTAACTGGACTTTATTTTGCACGATGCATTATACTCTTTATTCTTATCTGTACACGGTGGAAGGCATGGTTGTAATCACGTATCGTTCTTTTCGCTGCCTGGCTAGTATAGCATACAACAAATAAGCTTTGTCTGAAGAAATGTTACCTAAGTAATGACCTAGAACTTGCTGTTTACTAAGGTGGTGGAATGGGAGACCGTCAATTATTTTGAATGTAAATTGGTAAGGCATTTAAGGCAAGCACACTTGTATGGTTATGGCAATAGAACATTGGTGATAGGATGCACTTTTGATCTCTACAAAGAGCAAGTATTGACTCATTCTGATAAATGGCCACCCACTGTGGCGTTATGATACTCTAAATGTGAATTGGCTTTCAAAACAAAACTGCTGAATGCAATGATTTTCATCAGTGGCGCAGCAGTAGAGTTGCTGCCTTACAGTGCCAGAAACTCGGGTTCGATCCTGACTATGGGTGCTCTCTGTATGGAGTTTGTATGTTCTCCCTGTGACCATGTGGATTTTCTCTGGGTGCGCTGGTCTCCTCCCACACTCCGAATACGACAGGTTTGTAGGTTAATTGGCTTTGGTAAAATTGTAAATTGGTCCTAGTGTGTAGGATAGTGCTAGTGTACAGGGTGATTGCTGGTTGGTGTTGATTCAGTGGGCCAAAGGACCTGTTTTTGCATTGTATCTCTAAAGTATAAAGTCTGAAAGTCTAAAGTGTATAACTAAAAATGAAAGCTAAATCAGCACCATGGACAGCTCACATGCTTGGCAATCACAGTTCATGTATATGACGGATTATAGGTAGCTATTGGCAAGCTATTGAGCATTGGGTCAGATTCCTGCGAATAACTCAAGTGTGTTGATGCGTCGCATTGCAAATGAGCAATGAGTTATATGAGAACTTAGCCAATGCGTCATTGTGAGAGGCCAGGCATACAGATTGCCAAAGCAAATATCCTGAAGAAGAAGGAAGCCCAGATCAAATTCCGGTGTAAGGTGGCAGCACGAAAGATGTAGACAAGGAACTGCAGATGCTGGTTTACAAAATAAGACTGGAGAAACTCAGCGGGTCAGGCGGCTTCTCTGGAGGAAACAATGGGTCTGAAGAACAGCCTCGACCTGAAATGTAATCTATCAGGGGATCTTATAGAATAGAAACATATAAAATCCTTAAGAGATTGGACAGGCTAGATGCGGGAAAAATGTCCCCGATGTTGGGGGAGTCCAGAACCAGGGGTCACAGTTTAAGAATAAGGGGTAGCCATTTAGGACTGAGATGAGGAAAAACCTTTTCACCCAGTGAGTTGTGAATCTGTGAAATTCTCTGCCACATAAGGCAGTGGAGGGCAATTCAGTGGATGTATTCAAGAGAGAGTGGGATATAGCTCTGAGGGCAAACAGAATCATGTGATATGGGGAGAAAGCAAGAGCAAGGGTACTGGTTCTGGATGATTAGCCATGATCATATTTAATGGCAGTGCTGGCTTGAAGGGCCGAATGGTCTATTCCTGCACCTATTTTCTATGTTTCAAACCATGTCCTCCAGGGATGCTGCCTGTCCTGCTGAGTTACTCCAGCAGTTAGTGTCTTTTTATAGTGAAAAAATATGTATTGGATAGGTCATGATATTAAGATGTTAGCAGACTTAAGTTATTCTTTGCAAGAATATGGATTCTGAGTCAGAAGAAGGGTCCCAACCCAAATTTCACCTATCCATGTTTTCCAGAGATGCTGCCTGACCCGCTGAGATACTCCAGCACTTTGTTCTTTTTTGTAAACCAGCATCTGCAGTTCCTTGTTTCTAAACTTCTGGCCTGATTTGATGGTGGTTGATTCAATGATAGTAATCTATCTATCTATCTTCTATCTATCTTCTATATATTACTAAAAGTCTGTTCTTGACCGGTTTTGGCCATCTGTGCTGCGATTTCTGAGAGAACGCCGCCACCTATGGCCGTAATTTTTAGCCACCTTGCTCAGAGCCCCCCTCCGCCGCATGTGTGCCGAGGATTTTTCCCGTCGATTAAAAATGACAGAGATATTAATGTTTTTACAAAATTCCCCATTCTCTCTGCTGCCCCCGCTGGCGGCAGGGGGGGGGAGGGACTATAAAACCAGGAAGTGGTGTGCCACACAGTCTCTTCAAGATGGAGGAAGGCAGAGGATCACGTTTCTCTGAGCTGTGACTAACACTGAACACATGTCTACTCAAATGTAAGTGCCCTTAGTGGTTCTAAAATGCTTGCAGAATGTGTCTCTATTGGTTCAAAAGCTTGCAAAAAGTGTCTCTATTGGTTCTAAAGCTTGCAAAAAAATGTCTATTGGTTCTAAAGCTTGCAAAAAATGTCTATTGGTTCCAAAGCTTGCAAAAAATGTCCATTGGTTCTAAAGCTTGCAAAAAAAAATCTATTGGTTCTAAAGCTTGCAAAACAATGTCTATTGGTTCTAAAGCTTGCAAAAAAAATGTCTATTGGTTCTAAAATTAAAATTGTTCATACTAGCGCTCCAGAAAGCTCCCCCCCCCCCCCTCCCATGGTTGGCTTGGCTTGAATGTGTCTTGAAATTGAAAGGCACTACTTACTGCAAATTGTGGCATGGGGTTGAAAGGCACTACTTACTGCAAATGGTGGCTTGGGAGCTTTGAAGTTGAAAGGCACTACTTATTGCAAATGATGGCGGGTGTGGCTTGAAGTTGAAAGACACCACTTACTGCAAATTATGGCTTGGGTGTGGCTTGAAGTTGAAAGACACCATTTACTGCAAATGGTGGCATGAAGTTGAAAGGCACTACTTACTGCAAATGGTGGCTTGGGAGCTTTGGCTTGAAGTTGAAAGGCACTACTTACTGCAAATGGTGGCTTGGGTGTGGCTTGAAGTTGAAAGGCACTACTTACTGCAAATGGGGGGGGCGTGGGTGCATTGGCTTGAAGTTGAAAGGCACTTCTTACTGCAAATGGTGGCATGAAGTTGAAAGGCACTGCTTACTGCAAATGATGGCTTGGGTGCAATGGCTTGAAGTAGAAAGGCACTACCTACTGCAAATGGTGGCTTGGGTGCTTTGGCTTGAAGTTGAAAGCACTACTTACTGTAAATGGTGGCTTGGGAGCTTTGGTTTGAAGTTGAAAGGCACTATTACTGCAAATGGTGGCTTGGTTGCTTTGGCTTGAAGTTGAAAGGCATTATTACTGCAAATGGTGGCTTGGATGTGGCTTGGGTGTGGCTTGAAGTTGAAATACACCATTTACTGTAAATGGTGGCTTGGGAGCTTTGAAGTTGAAAGGCACTACTTACTGCAAATGGTGGCTTGGGTGCTTTGGCTTGAAGTTAAAAGGCACTACTGTACTTACTGTAAAGAACTGCAGATGCTGGTTTAAATCGAAGGTAGATACAAAATGCTGGCATAACTCAGCAGGACAGGCAGCATCTCTGGAGAGAAGGAATGGGTGACGTTTCGGGTCCAGACCCTTCTTCAGACTGAGAGTCAGGGGAGAAGGAAACATCACCTATTCCTTTCCTCCAGAGATGCTGACTGACCTGCTGAGTCACTGCAGCATTTAGTGTCTCTATTTTTGGTGTAAATTAGCATCTGCATTTCCTTCCTAGACTCTTGGTTCAGATAGTTTTTACTCGGCACTGGAACAACACAAATGGTACTTGTCATATTTTAATCCTTTTGTATAATGTGTTTAAAAAATCTTGAGGTAAGTACTTGTCAAGCATCTGAATAGACATCCGTTTCTTACAGTTTGGGTTCTGTTGTTTCAGAACTGTGACAAACATGTCAGTACTTCTCCAGCATTTGGCAGGATTCATGCAGCTGTGTCTCTACATATCTTAAGTGGTGAGAAATGCGAAGATGAAACAAATGAGATGCAAATCAAAACCTGAAAATGAAGATTTTTATCCTTTGACATACTTCAAAACAGAGTGATTGATTTTTGTTTATGGTATCTTCTCTACTGTCCTCTTCAATGCAATTTGCATTTCACTTCATGTGATGAGCACATCACGTTCATTGCTGATTAGTTGACTGCGTAGGTTGTTTACCAATTCTCAAGCAATTTAATCAGTTAACATGCACAAACATAAAACTATAAATCATTTAAAAACTATAAATCATTTAACCCCAGCATATTGTGAGCAATTTTAGCAACCATATCTGAGGAGGGATGTACTGGCTCTGGAGAGGGTCCAGAGGAGGTATACAAGGATGATCCCAGGAATGTGTAGGTTAACATTTTTGTTGATGAGCATTTTTCAGCACTTGGGTCTGTACTCACTGGAGTTTAGAAGAATGAGGTGGACCTCATTGAAACGTATAGATACGCTCATCACATGAAATGAAAGGCTTGGATGGAGTGGATGTGAAGAGGATGTTTTCACTAGTGGGAGAATCTAGGTCTCAGCCTCAGAATTAAAGGATGTTCTTTTAAGAAGGAGATGAGGAAAAAATTCTTTAGTCAGAGGGTGGTGGATCTGTGGAATTCTTTGCCACAGAAGGCTGTAGAGGCCATGTCAGTGGATATTTGTAAGGCAGAGATAGATAGATTTTTGATTAGTCCAAGTGTCGGAGGTTATGGGGAGAAGGCAGGAGAATGAAGTTAGTAGGGGAAAAATAGATCAGCCACGATTGAACGGCAGAGTAGACTTGATGGGCCGAATGGCCTAATTCTACTCCTATCACTTATGACCTTTTGAGTTATGACCTTATTTTTTTTCTAAGGATATCTTGATGCAACGTCATTTTTTTTGTTCTGATGATTTTAACATTAGTTTTTGTAATTGAAAACTGGAAACATAGAACATAGAACAGTACAGCATAGGAACAGGCTCTTCAGTCCATGATGTATGTCTGTGCCGAACATGATACCAAATTAAACTAATCCCTTCTGCCTGCATATGATTCATATTTCTGTCATTTTCTTGTGTCTATCTAAAACCCTTTCAACACCACTATCGCATCTGCTTCCACCACCATCCTGGCAGTGTGTTTCAGGCACTTACCATTCCCTGTGTAAAAAAAGCTTGCTCAATATTTCTACTTTCTTTCCCCATCTCTCCTCTAGTATTTGCCTCCGACACTCCAAAGAAAACAATAAAAATTTGTCGAACCTGTCCTTATAACTAAAATCCTTTAATTCAGGCAGCATTCTGCCAATCCTTTCCTGCACTCTTTCCAAATCCTCTACATTCATCCTGTAATAGGGTGTCCAGAAATGCACACAATACTCCACATGCAGCCTAATCAAAGTTTTATAAAGTCACAATACTTTCTGACTCTTGCTCCAATCGATGAAGGAAATGTGATTTCTTTACCACTCTATCTACTTATGTGGCCACTTTTTTAATCTTCTGTTTAATGGAACTGCAGATGCTGGAAAATCAAAGGTAGACAAAAATGCTGGAGAAACTCAGCAGGTGAGGCAGCATCTATGGAGCGAAGGAAATGGGCAACGTTTCGGGTCGAAACCCTTCTTCAGACCCTTCTTCGAGACCCTTTTTAATCTTCTGGATCAGTCTACCATGAGGCACCTTGTGAAAAGCCTTACCACAGTCCATGTAGACAACAATCACTACAATACTCAAGCCTCAATATACAATACTAGCCTCAATATTCATCTCCTCTGAAAACTCAATCAAGTTTGTTAGACACTTTAAGTCATGACCTGCTTTGCACAAAGCCATATTGACTGTTATTCATGAGCCCGTTCTCTTCCAAATGTAAGTAAATCCTATCCCCGACATCGTCCCTGCCACCGATGCAAATCTTACCACCCCATAATTTACTTGATTATTTCTATTTCCCTTTTTAAACAAAAGTAACAACATTGACCACTCTCAGGTCCTCCGGGACCGTGCCTGTGGCCAGAGTAGATACAAAGATATCTGTCAAGACCCCATAATCTCCCCTCTTGTCTTCCTCAATAACTTGGGATAGATCTCATCAGGCCCTGGGAACATATTTGCTTTAATGTTCTTCAAGAAACCTAACCACTTCCTTCCTGATCTAAAAATACCCAGGTTTATTAGTATACTCCACACATATTTCACTATCATCTATGTCAATCATTTTTGTGAATATTGATACAAATAATATTTTTTCACACAGAGTTGAATCACTGGATCTCTCTATGTCAATCATTTTTAAGAGGGAGTTAGATGAAGGGGATCATATGATACAGAAGTATACTTGTTGATAGTAGCCATGATCGCCGGTACATCCTCTGTCTCCAAGCATAAATTCTCTCTTTTATCCTTAAGTGGTTGTACCCTCTACCTTATGCCTTCCTTTTTTTAATGTATGTATAAAATGCCTTGGGATTCTCTAATTTTTTCGCCCTTCTAATTCTCTGCATGAGTTCTTTCCTGATCTCTTCATAGTCCTCAAAGGCCCTGTCTGATTTAATCGTGGTGTGTGTCTGTATCACATTGGCTTTGCACCGTATGAATTTCACTCAGACAGCGCTCCCCCGCTTGCCCTGTCCCCCGCCTGCATAACTGACTGGTGAAAGAAGCGGTGTGTGTGGGTGTGTGTGTGTGTGTGTTCTACTCTGACAGTCGCTGGCTTTTCAGCAACCGGCTCCGACTTGACAGTCGCCTGAAAAATCTGCTAAGTGGGACAGGCCTATAAGCTGTCCATATGTGTTGAAAGAATACAAATAAAATGATAACATGCAATACGTAGTAACATCTTCCAAAAGTCATCAGTTGATTAATTTTTTATATACTTTTAATAATTATAACACCATAGATTTTTCGTGTAGGTGTCAGTACATGGCTGACATTTAAATCATTGACAGCAAACTTCTGTCAATCAAGACTGCAAGATACCACCTTTGAAGTTCTTGGCGTGTATATTTTTGTCGACCATAAGCTTATCTCAGAGTCCTGTTGTTTGTAATGCAAACTCTCACTGATATTATTTCACTATGTTCTTCAAACTTCAACTTGGAATTGAAGGATCTCACAAATTTAGTTGCATGCTGTTTGAGAGTAAAATACCAAAGTATGGAAATCCTTTTCGATGCACTACTTGTATTCCTTTGCAGAAGTAATCAACTGATAGGCATCACAAAATGCAAGCGGTTCCTGTTATAGTGATTTCAACGCTGTATGAAATGCAATAATACACTTAATCTGCATTTGTATGAAATGCTGATTGTTACGATAACTATAAGTGTTTTGGAATGCGAGGGACCCTGCAAAATATTCTAAAATGTACAATATGATTCTGCCAAAATTGCATTACCTTTCCCGGTAACCATTGTGAAATGAACATAAGAATTGCCTTTTGGAAGAAGATAAGACATTTTCATATCTGGCTTTGAGAAATAAGCTAAGTAACTGGCAGACAGCATTGTTCCTAGCAAAAATTTTAAATCTATTTCCAACTGATCATTATCAATAAATGTATGCAAGCAGATAAGGTTTAGATGGGTATTTCAATATTAATAACAACATTTCACAAAGACATTGACTGTCACAGTAGTGTTCAGTTTAGTCTTGTTTAGTTTAGAGATACAATGTAGAAACAGGCCCTTCGGCCTACCGAGTACACGCCGATTAACCCATACAATAATTCTATCCCACTGATTAGGGACACTGTCCAGAAGCCAATTATCTTACAAACCTTTATGTCTTGGAATGAGGGAGGAGCCGGAACACTTGGAGAAAACCCACCCACTCACAGAGTGAACGTGCAAACTCCGTACAGACAGTACTCGAGGTTAGGATCGAACCCAGGTCTCTGGTGCAGTAAAACAGCAACTCTACCACTGCATCACTGCACCGCCCTAATCCCAGACTAATCGTCATATGTTGATGCATTTGTTCAGGGTTTTATACTTTTAAAATTGACCATTTTGTATAAAAGTTCAAAAATTACTGAAGAATCAGTCGAAGAATTAAATTAATTGATTCCACAATTTACAGTGGAATCCAATAATTTATAGTGGCCATTTTCTTCAATTTGGTGTTGATGTCCAGCTGAAGTAATTAATTGACTTTGCAACAAAACTAAATGATTCCGAATTTATATTTTCTTTCCTAAGGAGGAGAATTACAGGGAGATGATTCATTTGGAAAGAGAGGACTGAACACTTTGACATAAATACTGTTTAAATGTCTCTAGTGTAGTGGTAAACACAGTGCCTTTGCAGTCACCAACTAAAACTGATTGATGCAAGCTGTAAATACATTTTGCACATGCTCTTCTTTCCTCAGTTCACGAATTTCAGGGACATAAACACTGATGATGGAAAGCTACCAGCACTAAGTATTTAAAGTTTATTACTGTTTAAATGTCTCATTGTGTTAGTCACACGGGCACAACACAGTGTCCCTCCAGCTCAGTCCCCAACAAAACTGCAATTAAGGGTCCCTTTAAATAAAATGTTTGCAGGACTTCTTACATTATTAGGTGCATTTACTTGGCCATCTCCATTTATTTATATTCCATCCTACAATTCCATCTATTGCTTTTTCTACAACTGTGTGTTTGTGTACCACAATTACAGTGAATATGACATTGTGCATTGACCTATTATTGTTGGTCATAAAACATGGAATTCCTGCAAAGTAAAAACAGCCAATGCAGATAATATAAGCACATTAGCTGCAGTATTGTAGTTTTTGTTCCTGTTTTGTGATTAATATGACTGGTAGTGATTGATTGACACAATTAGAGCAAACTATTGTAATTATTTTCAGATATACAAATCAGTGTTAAGAGCAAAGATTAAGAGTGTATTCGAATATTTAAGATTTATTCAAGAACATACAAGGAGATGGATATTTTCATCATTACAGAGGTAAAACAAAATATAATGCCATTAGCCGTAAAAATCTACAATGTCAAATATTTATGCAGATTCCTCATCAACATCTTCTTGTCAAGACTGAATACACTGATGTTTTGGCCTTCATGCAGACTTCAACCATGTTATCATTAGCTGCTGTCACAGAGACAATGGCAGGCTCGGAGCCAATGGCATACTACCTAGCCATTTCTAGCCTGATTTAAAAAAAATAACAAATACTTATGAGTGGACAAATCGTGGGTGAAAACCTCATTTAGATGTCCAGTGCACCAGCAAGAAACTGTGCTGATGATGGTGGATATTTTGTTTCATGTGGCTCTGTTAGATCTGTAACTTCGACTATCATTTCTCATTTACTTCAAGTGACTGCAGTTACTTTTTTTTTACGATAAGTATAGCAATCTACTTTTATTATGCAGCTTGTAGAGCTACTGCCTCGGAGCGCCAGAGACCCGGGTTCGATCCTGACCTTGGGTGCTGCCTGAATGGAGTTTGTATGTTCTCCCTGTGACCGTGTGGACTTCTTCCTGGTGCTCCAGTTTCCTCCCACATCCCAAAGACGTGCAGATTTTGTATGTTAATTGTCCTCTGTAAAATGTGTAGGGTGCACTTGAGAAAGTGAGATAATGTAGAACTACAGTGAACATGTAATCGATGTTTGACGTGGTGGGTTGAAGGGCCTGTTTCCATGCTATATCTCTGAATTAAACGAAGTATAACCATGTGCAACAGAAACTAATTTTGAAAAGAGGTTGAGCCAGATACAGGCAGTTACAATTTTGGCAGTCCAGTCCAAGTGTAGTATAAAGTGCAGACATAATAGACTGCAGATGCTGGAATCTTGATCAAAAAACAAACAACTGGAACCTAGCATAGGCAGGGAAAATGACATACAACTGAAGAAGGAAACATTCAATTTCCATTTCCCACGACAGATTATGCCTGGTCTGCTGAGTTCCTCCAGGACCTTGTTTGTTGCTGTAGTTTGTAGTGAGTAAGATGTGCAGGGATCCAAAGGTTGCCAAGCCTGAAAAATTGACTATGAAGCTCAGTTAATGGTACTATTGCAATGGAGTTAACAGGTTGACTGATTGGCAACAAAAAACAAAGCTGGATCAATCATTCTACACTGCCAGAGGTTTCCACTTCTTTTATTGATGACCATTAGAGTTATGCTCAGCCTTGGCTGGTATCTAACAATTAATCAACATCAAAAACCAGAACATTGACTTTGTTGAAACAAAGAAATGCAGATGCTGGTTTGCAAAAAATGGGGGCAATATGCTGGAGTAACTCAGCGGGTCAGGCGGCATCACCGGGGAAAATGGATAGAAGACCTTTCAGGTCGGGACCTTCTTCACACACATATTCAGTCTGAAGAAGGGTCCCGATCGAAAATTCTCCGAGATGCTACCTGACCCGCTGAGGTCCAGCATTTTGTGTCTGTGCAGCTTGACCCACTGAGTTACTCCAGCACTTTGTGTTGTAGATTATTTGCTTCCATAGAACATAGAACAGTACAACAAAGGAACAGGCTCTTCAGCTCATAATGTCCATGCCAAACACAATCTCCCCTGTCTGTACTGGATCCATATCTCTCCATTCCCTGCATATCCATGTGCCTATGAATGCCAGTATCATATCAACTTATTATCACTTTGCTGGTTGTGAAGTTTGAAAACATTTTCAAACTAGATAGCTAGGATAAGTCTGTGATAAGGAGACAGAATAATTATATCATAATGATTGGTGGTAGACAAAGGTGCTGGAGAACCACAGCGGGTGAGGCAGCATCTATGGAGCAAATGAAATGGGCAAAGTTTTGGGTCGAGACCCTTCTCCAGACTGATGTGAGGATGGGGGGGGGGGGAAGAAGAAGAGGTGGAGACAGTGGGCTGAGGAAGAGCCGAGAAGGGGAGAGGAAAGTAGGGACTACCTGAAATTACAGGTCAATGTTCGTACTGCTGGGGTGCAAACTGCCCATGCGAAATATCAGGTGCTGCTCCTCCAATTTACGGTGGTCCTCACTCTGACCATGGAGAAGGCCCAGGACAGAAAGGTCAGATTCGGAATGGGAGGGGGAGTTGAAGTGCTGAGCCACCGGGAGATCAGGCTGGTTATTGCGAACCCAGCGGAGGTGTTGGGCGAAGCGATCGCCAAGCCTACGCTTGGTCTCACTGATTTAGAGCAGCTGACATCTAGAGCAGCGGATCCAATAGATGAGGTTGGTGGAGGTGCAGGTGAACCTCTGTCACACCTGGAAAGACTGCTTGGGTCCTTGAATGGAGTCGGGGGGGGGAGGGGGTAGTAAAGTGACAGGTGTTACATCTCCTGTGATTGGAGAGGAAAGTACCCGGGGAATGAGGGGGAATCTTATAGAAACATATAAACTTATAAAAGGACTGGACAAGCTAGATGCAGGAAAAATGTTCCCAATGTGGGGCGAGTCCAGAACCAGAGGCCACTGTCTTAGAATAAAGAGGAGGTCATTTAAGACTGAGGTGAGAAAAAACATTTTCACCCAGGGAGTTGTGAATTTATGGAATTCCCTGCCACAGAGGGCAAAGGAAGCCAAGTCACAGGATGGATTTAAGAGAGAGTTAGATAGAGCTCTAGGGGCTAGTGCAGTCAAGGGATATGGGGAGAAGGCAGGCACGGGTTATTGATAGGAGACGATCAGCCATGATCGCAATGAATGGCGGTGCTGGCTCGAAGGGCCGAATGGCCTCATACACCTATTTTTTCTTATGATAGTTATTTAGCAAGGGCCTTAGATACCATTTGCTATTAGCAACCATGCATGCATTTAGAGAGAAGGTCAGTGGAGAGCACGGCAGAACAAGCAGTTCAAGTGCGTACAGCCACCTGCCCTTCTCCTACCCCCAACCCTCCCACCACCCCCTTGCAACTCAGCGCCCCCCTAGCCTAGATGGTCCCACAGCCCCCCAGGGGGCGGTAACACCCCACTTTGGGGAAACACTGGTCCACAAGGTATAACATTCAGCCTTTTGATAATTGAAAATGATTTGCTTGGGTAGTAGATGCAGCCTGAGGTTTATTAATGTTTCCAGTAGCATTACAGCGACAGGGAGCTGTTTGCATCATTTATTTTCATTCAGCACAGCCACCAAACATCACAGAACAAGCCGCCTGTCTTAGATTACACATCTCACACTTAAATTTATTGAATAGTTTAATATTTAAATCCTTTTTGTCTCAATAAACATAAAACACCTTGTGTATTATTAACTGGGTTCCTTGGAGCGATATTTTCATCAGCAGTAATTATCTCTTTGTTGATAGTGGTGCAACTAATTATGATTAGAGTGGAAATGTATCATCTTGTATTCAATAAAATAATTGATAAATACAGTTAATGTTGTTGTTCGGGTGTGTGACATCTTAATTTGTAATATAAAATCCATTAAATGAAGTAATTTAAAGCAAGGCAAATTAGTACATTTCACTGCTGTTGTTGTCTCACTGTTTATAAAAAGGTTGAATTTACATTGAGGGCCTTTATATGATTCTTTTTAAAATCATGACATCTCAAACCACTGTTTTAGAACCATAGAAACATAGAAAATAAGTGCAAGAGTAGGCCATTTGGCTCTTCGACCCTGCACCACCATGATCATGGCTGATCATCCATGTTTTATCATGTTTATAATTTTTACACAAGCATCTAATTTTACACAATTTTAGGGGATAAATGTTATTATTATCACATGGATTTCGAAGACTTTTCCAGCTGGTTTGGGGATAATATAGTTCATTTTCCTAAACTACATCTTGCAGTTTCCTATTAATACTTTCCAACTAATTATTTTACCGCAGCTATTAATCTTCAGGTAATTTCAACTGAGCTTTGTCAATTATCCCTGTTAACATACCTAAGTAGTCAAATCCCTTGTACAGATACACCAACTCTAATGTTTGAGTGAAAAACATTTGGTTATCATGTACCAACTAATAAATCAAAATGCCTATCTCTATTGTTGTGCACCTAAAAAACAACAAAGATTTTCAAAGTGCAATACAGTGTCATAGAAATATAAGCAAGAAAACCAACAAACCCCATCCACATTAGTCCAACTGCCTGCGTTTGGCATATCTAACACGAAATCGCATCCTATCACATACAAAAATCCAAACAATAAATTTAAAAACATAAAACACGAGCAGCAAAACCAAGCAAATAAAGTTAATAAACAATTCAACACCTAACTGGTCTCCATTAAGGCCATGGAGAATAAATATGTCTTCAGGTTCTTGATTCTCCTACAGCTAGAGAAGGGGCCTGTTTAAGTGCAGAGGCTATTCATTCCACAATCTCGGAGCCGTTTCAGAAGAAGGCACGGTCCCATCTGAGGAATTGGATAGCATAACTTACAAAACATCAAAAGCTACTAATTGTCAGTATTGTTGGTTTATTATACCTGGTGTTAATTTTGTAATGCATTGTAATAATTTTCGTTGGATTTGGAGAGAACTTGGCCAAAGAGGAAGTTAAGGGCGAATAAGGGTGACGAGCTACAGTAACGGGGCAAGACAGTGCTTAGGAAAATGTTCTAAATTTAACTGGAGGCAGGCAGGGTGAGGCCTGTGAGTTATTAAACATGATCATGCTTTCGTGTGCCAGTCAAGAGACAAACAGCTGCAAGGAATAATTCTGGCAGCTAGGGCGATGGGACGACTAACACCCAGATTGAGTGTGGATTGCAAAGAGCCAGCTGGTGGTAACAAAGGGGGGGATTACCGTTGTCAAAGTGCATCCTGAACAAAATCTATAATTTTTGAGCTCCTCAGATGGAAAAAACCAGATTTTCCAACAGACACTTACCTGACGGACATCAGGTGCTGCTGGAAGACCATCAACTTGGTGAAAGAGGGTCCAGCCCAAATGTATTGGTTTTCCAGCACAAAGATGTCATAAAATGGTGCTGACTCGTCCATCTAGACAGCAGGAGTACTTGCTGAAGGATGCACTGAAGCATGAAGCTTGGTGCAGCCAATGTAAAGGCTATGTGGGGGAAGTGTGATATAATTTTCTTTTGTGATTGAGCAATTTTACTTAATTGTGACTTAGTGGAAGGGTGGGCCTTGCACATGTCCAATATCCTGTCCGAGCTAAATCATTTGGAGCTATGCTTTCTAAATCACCCCTATCAATTAGAGGTGTCCAAATATTTTTTAAGCAGATAGTACTTGCCTCAAACACACGTTCCGGTACTCACCACCCTTTGTGTAAAATAAAGATGCCCCTCAGGTTCCTATTAAATCTTTCCATTCTCACCTTAAACCTCCATCTGGTTCTTGATTCTCCTACCCCGAGATACTCCAGAATTTTGTGTCTATTTTTGGACCTTACAATAGATTGTTTCAGAAGAAAGATACAACACATTGGAGGAATTGGATAGCATAACTTACAAAACATCAAAAGCTACTAAATTGTCAGTATTGTTGGTTTATTATACCTGGTGTTAATTTTGTAATGCATTGTAATAATTTTCGTTGGATTTGGAGAGAACTTGGCCAAACAGGAAGTTAAGTACGATACTGTAACAGTGCTTAGGAAATGTTCTAATTTTAGCAGGAGAAGGCAGGGTGGGGCCTGTGAGTTATTAGAACAGCATTTTGAGAAGGTATGAGTGTTATGCAATTATGCTGGAAGGAATAATTAGAGGCAGCTAGGGAGTAGGGACGGTTGCTCACCTCTTAGTTGAGTGTGGATTTGCAAAGAGCATCTGGTGTAGGATGGGGGGGGGGTCCTTGTCGTGGTTCATCCTGAACAAATCTATAACAAAGGACTCTCTGACGTATGAGCTTTTCCCGGTGACACATTTGGAGACGGACATCAGGTGCTGCTGGAAGACCATCAACTTGGTGAAAGATGCTTTTTGGTCAGCCCAAATCTTATTGGTTTTCCAGCACAGTAAGAATGGACGAGTCAGGTGCTGACTCGTCCATCTAGACAGCAGGAGTACTTGCTGAATGATGCACTGAAGCATGAAGCTTGGTGCAGCCAATGTAAAGGCTATGTGGGGGAAGTGTGATACATTTTCTTTGTTTTGAGCAATTTTACTTAATTGTGACAGTGCATTAGGTGGGGCTTGCACATGTCCAATATCCTGAGAGCTAAATCATCTGGAGCTATGCTGTCTGGGTCACTCATGGTTAGGAGGTTCAAGCGCGACCCAAAAAGAAGACCTCAACATTGAAACAGCTGGAGGACGGTGGCTGGCCAGCAGGCTGAGAAGACGGAAGAAGGCTGCAGCAGGGAGAGTCTTCCAACCCTGGCGGAGTGCATGTCTTTAGACAGGACTGTTCTTGTTAAAGACCTTGTACACCAGTCACCCCACATTAAAATATGCAATGCACAATGGTTCAGCTGGAGCTACAAACCACATATGCCCATGCTACAATAAAGTCTGTGCCTGTGTCTAAATGTTGCAATATTTAGACAGGGATAGGATAGGTTTAGAGGGATATGGGCCAAATGCAGGCAGGTGGGACTAGTGTAGATGAGGTATGTTGGTCAATGTAGGCAAGTTAGACTGACGGGCCTGTTCTGTGCTGTATGACTCTAACACATTGGGTCAACATCCTTGGGGAACACAGATGGGTGATATTTTGGATTGGGACCTTCCTTCAGAATCTGGTAATAGATGAACACAGCGGAGGGGGTTATTTGATTGGCAGATTGTTGGACAAATGGCGGAGATTATAATAAGGGCACAAATGCCATGACAATTATGATGATGTTGCACTGAGGAAATACTGAAGAAGCATGTTTCCAGATAGCAAACTCCTCTGGAGGGTTCAGAAAGTCTGCAAACCCTTGCAAATGCACCCTCCAAAAAACTAATGTTATCTAAGAGCAACCCACACAGATTCTGAAGAAGAGTCTCGACCCGAAAATTCACCCATTCATTCTCTCCAGAGATGCTGCCTGCCCCGCTGAGTTACTCCAGCACTTTGTGTCTATCTCGGGTTTAAAGCAGCATCTGCAGTTGCTTCTGGCACAGATTCCCTCTGGTCCAGTCCAGCTCTTCCCCAGCGACCAATCCACACGCAAGCTCCTCGTTACCCATGGAGACGCCTTGCAGCGCCGACCAATCAGCGCCGCCCGAATGGGCCTGACCTGCCCCCTCCGTCCCGGGCTCTGATTGGCCGCCGCTGCCCCGCCCGCCGCCCGCCATTGGCCAGTCAGGGCGGTGGGCCCAGGGGGGAGGCGGGCGCCTGGTTGCACCGAGGGCCGCGGGTGAAGGGTGAAGGCGGCGGCGGTGGTGGCTCTTCTTCTTTAACGCGTCTCCCAGTTCAGGGCTTCACAACCCAGCAACAGGTAAGTCTGAAATTACCAGGGGAGGGGGTTGCAGTGGACGTCACAGGCCCCGTGTGACCCGCGCAGGCAGGCAGGCAGGGGGTGCTCTGAATCTGACCTCCACCATCAATCATAAACTTGCACTATCAGGAAATGTGTGCATCTTCTCCCCAACTTTCCAAACTGCACCCTTCGCCTCACTGGCTGCCCCCCCACCCCTGAAGGCTCCCTGTCAACTGGCCCTCCCTTCCTGCTGGAAGTTCAAGGTCACGAGTATTGCCATGACAGCTAATGCGTTCCAGGACGGCACACTGGCAATTAATTTTGACTCTTAATTCCTATGGAACAGTACAGCACAAGATCACACGGGTGGTGGGTGTGTGGATCAAGCTGCCATAGGGGGTAGTTGAGGCTGGGTCTATCCCAAAGTTTAGGAAACAATTAGACCGATACTTGGAAAGGACAAGTTTGGAGGGATATGGTCCAAGCTCAGGCAGGTGAGCCTAGTGTAGCAGGGACATGTTGGCCGATGTGTGCAAGTTGGGCCGAAGGGCCTGCTTCCATATTGTATCACTCAATTAGGTCCTTCAGCCCGCAATGTCTGTGCCGAACATGATGCTAAGACCATCTCTTATCTGCCAGCGCATAATCCATATCTCTCCATTCCCCACGTATCCATATGCCTAGCCAAAAGTTTTTTAAATGTCACTTACAACCACTTAGTTTATTTTAGTGTCACGTGTACAGAGGTACAATGAAAAGCTTTTTTGTTGTGTGCTATTCAGTCAGTGTAAAGACTATATATGTGATTACAATCAAGCCATCCACAGAATACAGATACAGGATAAAGGGGATAATGTTCAGATATAGTCCAGAAAAGTCAGATTAAAGGTAGTGTGAGGGTACCCAATGAGGTGGATGGTAGCTTAGGACTGCTCTATAGTTGGTGATATGAAGGTTCAATTGCCTGATAATAGTTGGGAAGAAACTGTCCCTAAATCTGGATGTATGCATTTTCTCACTTCTGTAACTTGCCTGATGGGAGAAGATGGAGTGCCTGGGGTGAGACTCATCCTTGATTATCCCCGGCACTTCATTTCAGGCACCCACTATACTCTATGTGAAAAAGAACTTGCCCCACACATCTCCTTTTAACTTTGTCCCACTTACTTTAAAGCTCTGCCCTGTCGTAATATATCTGTTCTTGGAAAAAGATTCTGTCTGTCTACACTATGTTTGATAAGAGGGCAGACAGGGTTTTGAATTGCATTTTTTAAATTAAATACATGCTTGAAATACTGTATTGTGGAGTGCTGGATTTTATCGCATGCATTTTCCTTGAAATTTAAATGTCAGTGTTTTACTTGAAATTTCAAAATAGAATTTGATTTCCCCATCACTCAGCAATTTACCAGCTGGAAACAGTGTCAACTTGGTTCAGGCTTAGCTCACTAGTAATTTTCCTTGGAAATTTCAACACTTTAACATATGAATAACCTAGGGTGTTGCCAACTCGTATATTGTTTAATTGCTGAGTGTAGGAGTAGTTGGTTATTTTATCATGTAATTTCATGGATTCCAACACTTAAACGCATATGAACATCCCAGGATGTTGTTGGTAGGCATTTTGGTGGTGGTACATTAGTGAGAGGCATTAAGAAAGCCTGGTCTGAGGAAGGATCCCAACACGAAATGTCATGTTCTCTAGAGATGCTGCCTGACCCGCTGAGTCACTCCAGCGCTTTGTGTTTTACTTAGGAAAGACTGGTTGCCTTTCTTGTTGAAGATTGGTGACTCTTTATGGAGCAAATGTTACTTAGTTTTCTTCTTCCCAAATGTTACGTTCCAAATCCTGCTGCATGGTGGCACACTCTGCTTTATAGTCTGAAGAATTAACGATGCATCTGAACACTACAATCGTCAACAAACATTTTCTCTTCTTACATGATAGAAGGAAAAGCAATCATCTTTTGTGCTCGGCATGACCTCAGCTAGAGTTGCTGTTGATGCCAATTGACAAATTGTTTGGGGGAGATTTGGTGCCACATGATGGTAAAGCTAGTTAATCTTGTCTTACCTAAGTATTTCAGATCTTGTGACTGACTTTGGAACAGCTAGGTCCTTATTCAGCCCAGACTGAATGGTGGTGAGAATTGCTCGGGTAGGCCTCTTGGCCGGCATGGATAAGTTGGGCTTAAGGACCTGTTCATGAGGTGTGTAGCTCTATAACTTCATAGTGAGCATCTTATTAATGAATAGGGCAGCTCAGTAGCATTACTGATCTTTCCTTCCATTAGTTTGCCAAGGTTAGACTTAAAGAGCCATAAGTGGATTTTTCCTCTTTTCGCAGGCAGGGGAATCTTACATTCTCAATGCTGTCATCAGATGAACAATGGTTACAATGTGTTTGGTACAGTTTATGTAGAGAGTGAACGAATTCTGGAGTAAGATCATTGGCAGTGCGGCAATACATTGCTTAGTTTAGTTTAGAGATACAGTGTGGAAACAGGCCCTTCGGCCCAATTGGGTCCACGCTAACCAGTGATCCCCGCAAATTAACACTATCCTACACACACTCAGGACAATTTTTACATTTACCAAGCCAATTTACCTACAAAGCTGTACATCTTTGGAGTGTGGGAGGAAACCGAAGATCTTGGAGAAACTCCTCGCAGATCATGGGTCAAATGTACAAACTCCGTACAGACAGCACCCGTAGCCGGGATCGAACCCGGGTCTCCGGCACTGCAAGTGCTGTAAGGCAACAATTCTACTGCTGCGCCACCGTGCCGCCCTTGATAGTTAATTGTTATAGTCATGAGTCATACAGCGTGAAAACAGGCCCTTCGGCCCAACCAGCACACAACGACCAACATGCCTCATGTACACTAGCCCCACCTGCCTGCGTTTGACCCATATCTTTCTAAACTTGGCCTATCCATGTACCTGTTTAAATGTTTTTTAAATGTTGTCATAGTAGCTGCCTCAACTATATCTTCTGGCATCACATTCCATACACCCACCATCCTTTGTGAAAAAAAAGTTCCTCCTTAGGTTCCCATTAAATCCCCCCCCCCCCCCCCCCTCACTCTGAGATCTTGTACAGCTCTAGAAGGTCACCCCTCATCCTCTTGAGCTCCATGGTATAAGTTGTTATAAACTGCTGGTATGTACAGTGCAGTACAGCTTGATGTCACAAGGACTGAATCAATGTGGGTGAATGTCAGCATCTGTTACTGTAACTTCCATAGCAAAAATTCACTGACTGAGGTGGCTGTGAATCACTCAGTCTTGCTCTTCCCAGAGCTACCGATCTCTGCTGTGGCTTAGGATGGAGATACTGATCGATTGTTTACCAGTTCTGATAGGCAGTGGAAGGATTTGGATATTGACCTGATGGGCTGGGTTGTGAGAATTATTTCCTCCTCGTGCTCTGTCGTTGCACCTTCAGCTGACTGTCATGCATGTAGTCCTGTGAATGCCGTATCCTCACTACATCGGCTGCATTTAGTGTCTGCTTCTACATTCCTGCATTGCACCAATATTGGTTATCTGGCTTAATGGTGCTGAAGGAACGAGAAGGACTTGGGCCCCATGAAATGATTATGCCACACAACATGATTTACAGTGCTGTCATTGTGAGGAATGTGATTTAGTTTCTAATAGGTCTCTGGTGATTGCTTCTTTGAATCTAGTCATACAGATAGGGGAGGCACAATGGCGTAGTGGTAGAGGTGCTGCCTTACACAGGGTTCGATCCTGACTACGCGTGCTGTCTAAACAGAGTTTGTATGTTCTCCCTGTGTCCGAGTGGGTTTTCTCCGGGTCCTCCCACACTCCATAGACGTACAGGTTTGTAGGCTTGTTGGCTTATTATGTACACTGTAAAATCTCCCTAGTGTATAGGATAGTGTTAGTGGTCGGTGCGGACTCGGTGGGCCGAAGTTTCCACGCAATATTGCTAAAGTATCTAAAGATGTGTTCAAGGTGGTGGGGTATTGAGAATAAGAGTAAACATAGTCATGTGATCCATGTCCTTTAATGAGGTATGCCTTATTCAACATTTAAAGCTTTTAGTTTCGATTTTAGTTTAAATTTGAATAGTCAAAGGAAAAACACACAAACCACAGACAGCACATGAGGTCAGGATTGAACCCGAGTCACTGGTGCTGTGAGGCAGCAGTTCTGCCTACAAATTCCTTTTGTACCAATCTTAGTGATGTAAAAATATGTTAGCCTTGAGTTACTCCAACATTTTGTGTCTAACTTGCTGATTCAGACAGTTTTTGAATATCAAGGATTCTGCGCTGACTCTTTACTCTGAAACACACGTTGGAAATATAAACTTGGGCGCAACTAACATCGTCAAACTACCGTGGGAACTCTTTAACTCAGCGGGCAGGCAGCAGTTAATTGTTGCTCCCTTCAGTTTCCCAGGGGGCGGGACGGGACTGGAGTTGGGAGGGAAAGGTGGAGGAGTCGAGGGAGAGGAGGAGGAGACAGATGGGGGTGTCCATTTACTGGCGGCGGGTGTCTGTCACTGAAACAGGCAGGTGAGATTTCACATCCACCTTGTATGTGCCTCTCTCCCTCCCTCCCTCTCACACAGGCTGAGAGACTCTGCCTCTGTGAGTGTACGTCTCTTTCTCCCCCTCTCCCACACACAGTAAGACCGAGGTACTGTGCTCAGTCCATCTGTGTCTCCCACATACACAGTAAAACTCTGCTTTGTGTGTGTATATACGTCTCCCCTCATTTCTCTCTCTCCCCCCCATCATTTGTGCCACGTGATGATTTAATTACACTTGACAGTTTACAATGTCTTTCAAGATTTAACGGGAAAGCTCGGGAGACGGACAAGTCACTCGCACAAATAACAGAAATGCCGAGTACCGTGGGAACTCTTTGTCTACCACACCCCGTTATATCGTGTGATATCGTGCTAGACCACGACCACTTCACTCTGGTTACATCTTGCGTCAAGTCGCCCCGTGAGAAAGGCCTATTATGCCAAGAAATTGCATAACACTGAATCTGTTCAACATCAGTTGGGTTTTTTTGAACAATGAAACATATTAACAATGATTTCCAGATTAGTCCGTATTCGTGGGAAATTTGACTGGGACTCCTTGCAAACCTGGTGTGATTTCTATGTCGGAAACACAGGATAACAGACCCCCCATGTAGTACTCCTTTCATAATACATAGTAGCAGTATTAGGCCATATGGCCCATCGCGTCTACTCCGCCATTCAAACATGGCTAGGCCTGCTGGATCTCCCAGTTGTTAAGCATTTCCCATACAGACCATTCTATCTTGCACCTCCTCCATGTCCAGAGTGAGGCCACATTTTCCACTCTTGCGATGCTGTCCCAGAGACCTGTAAGATAATTAAACTACATTCCAAGCCCTTTTCCCATCTCCTGCTCCACTCTCTCACCCTGCTGCCCCGATTAATTCAACCAGCAGCATCTGATGGCTTTGAGTGAAAAATATGTTATTCATGTTATTTAGCTATTTAACAATAGCATTTTAGTGGATATTCAGAGTGAAAGTATCATGCTTGGCAATTGGGAACCAAAGAGCAATCTACAACTTTTGAGAAGAATTGATGAGGTCTGTTCCCATGGGGGATGAAGCTGTTTTGTCCAATTTCACTCAGCATTTGTTCGTAGATCATCATCTTCATAAACACTATGGCGTGTTTAAGAGAAAATGTGGTCAATTATTAATAACATGAGCATGCATTTATTACTCTTAACAAATTCTACATTAAGTGAAATCTTGACTCCACATATAGTCATATCACACTGATGGCGACTGAAGTCCACTGGGGACTCTCACTTGAGAATTACACTGACACCGGGGACAGTGTAATTCTCAAGTGAAACATGCAGGTGGTGAAACATTGTGGAGTCAGCACCTAAACATATAGCACCTAAAATTAGGTGCAGGAGTAGGCCAATCGGCCCTTCGAGCCTGCACCATTCGCCATTCAATATGATCATGGCTGATCATCCAACTCATTATCCCGTACCTGCCTTCGCTCCATACCCCCTAGCCACAAGGGCCACATCTAACTCCTCTTAAATATAGCCAATGAACTGGCCTCAACTACCCTCTGTGGCAGAGAGTTCAAGAGATTCACCACTCTCTGTGTGAAAAAAGTTCTTCTCATCTCGGTTTTATAGGATTTCCCCATTATCCTTAAGCTGTGACCCCTTGTCCTGGACTTCCCAAACATCGGGAACAATCTTCCTGCATCTAGCCTGTCCAACCCCTTAAGAATTTTGTAAGTTTCTATAAGATCCCCTCAATCTTCTAAATTCTAGAGAGTATAAACCAAGTCTATCCAGTCTTTCTTCATAAGACAGTCCTGTCATCCCAGGAATCAGTCTGGTGAAGGCAAGGATGTCCTTCCTCAGATTTGGAGACCAAAACTGTACGCAATACTCCAGGTGTGGTCTCACCAAGGTAAAACTGCAGTAGAACCTCCCTGCTCCTATTCTCAATTCTTTTGCAATGAAAGCAAGTGACGCAGCGGTAGAGCTGTTTGAGCTGCTGCCTCACAGTGTCAGAGATCCAGGTTCAATCCTAATCTGTGGTAAACTCTGTGTGGAGTTTACGCATACTCCCCGTGACTGCATGGATTTCCTCTGGATGCTCCAATTTCCTCCTACATCCCAAAAATGTGCAGGTTTGTAGATTCATTGGGCTGTGTAAATCACCCCTATTGAGACTGAGTAATTGGGATAAAATAAAACTGGTGTGAGTGGGTGATCGATGGATGGCATGGACTCAGGGGGCTGAAGGGCCTATTTCCATGCTATATCTCTAAATTAAAGAACACGATACTCCTATTAGGCAGAGCCATAGTCTGGCCCATCCTGCGGCATTGCCTTCAGTTTTGAGCTTTGAGTAACAATGAATAAAAATGGAATATTTTGGAGTGTGTACAGTTGGCTCCTAGTGGGGACTGGAGGTGCTCTTCTGTTCATTTTCAATATCATCAGTTTATTTTATTGTCACGTGTACCGAGGTACAGTGAAAAGCTTTTTTGCTATGTGCTATCCAATCAGCAAAAAGACTATGCATGATTACAATCAAGCCACCCACAGTACACAGATACAGGATAAAGGGAATAACGTTCAGTGCAAGACAAAGTCCAGTAAAGTCCGATTAAAGATGTCCAAGGGTCACCAGTAAGGTAGATGGTAGGTCAGGGCCATTCCCTTGTTGGTGATAGATTCAGATTCAATTTTAATTGTCATTGTCAGTGTACAGTACAGAGACAACAAAATGCATGGTTCCGTTGCAGGTTTAGCTTGTTTGGTGAGCCATTGGCTTTGGGGCAGATTGTATCCTTGGTTCCTCTCCTTGGCAGGTTTGATTTGTTTCAAAGAGCCATTGGCTTTGGGGCAGATTATATTGCTGTCAGCAGTACTCAATTGCTGATATCGGGTTGTATTGAGACATGAGACATTAAACCCTGTTCTGTTTCTAAAAGGGAGTTAAAATGAAGGCCCTGTTCCCACTGCAAATCCGCAGTTCCTTTAAAGTGAGATCAATTAAATCGCTTGCTGTCTCCTATTATCAGAAAGACGAGAGCCCCCAGGGCACGTTGATAGATGTTAAAAGAAAAATGTATGCATAATTTCTCTGGTAATATCCCGGAGTTTGTTAGTTTTAGGAAGCAGTCTCAATGGACATATCTTTAAGAGTTGAAATTTCATAGGTATCAAGAATAGCAACATTATAATTAGCTGTCATTGTGTAATGAAATCGTAAGGCATAAAAATTTAATTTGACTCAGGCCAGTAATAGCAGAAGCAAGCTTGTCCGTGATTAACATGGACGAATTAAGAGGATGTTTCAATAAATAATTACATATGTCGCACTAGCAATCCATTTACAACAGAAGAGTGTTTTCAGAAGTGTGAATTCAGTGGAAAAAATAAAGACAGGATATATTAATCTCGTTGGTTTTGTGATGTGAAACGATCACAGGGAGTCCACTACCATCAGGGCGGCTTATGTATTTATGATGTGGTAATTCTTTATATGTCGCCCTTCCCCCATCTCCCCGAGCAAAGGATTTAAATCCCCCATTACCGCAGTGCATATGAATTACAATCGTTTCTGCTCTCTGTGCATTCATGATACAGCAGATGCAGCCAAAAGACATAGGACCAGAGTTAGGCCATTTGGCCCACCCAGTCTACTCTGTCATTCAATTATGGCTGATCTATTTTTCCCTCTTAATTCCGTTCTCCTGTTTTCTCCCCGTAACCTTTGACAGCCTTCCTAATCAAGAACCTATCAATCTCCGCCTTAAAAATACTCGATGTCTTAACCTCCGCAGCTGTCTGTGGCAATGAATTCCAGTCACCCAGACTTAATAGTCAGTCACAGATGCAAAGTGCTGGAGTAACGCAGTGGGTCAGGTGGCATTTGTAGAGAAAAAGGATGGGTGACTTTTGGGTCGAAGAAGAAGGGTCCCGATCCAAAACATTACCCATCCTTTTTCTCCAGAGATGCTGCCTGACCCACTGATTACACCAGCACTTTGTGTCTATCTTTGGTATAAACCAGTATCTGCAGTTTTTTGTTTTTATTTAAGATCCAGGCATACTCGTTCCTTTATCGGCAGGTTGTTACAGTTGACATGGTGGGTTAAACGGCAGCAGTATTGTAGGTTTATGACCATGTCTTGTGACAATAAGCTATTGAATGGTTTTGCTCCAGCTGCTGCAGGAGTGAATGGATCATCAAAGGTGTTAACACTCAAATTAGCCGATCTGAATGCAAGGTAGTCTGTGACGCTGGTGGAGAGGTTTGGGGAACCTGATAGGCTTGTTCTTGTCATCATAACCTGTTTTTGTGGGGAGAGAAGAATGGAAAATAGAACAAAACATCTCCAGAATATTTTGATTCAAAATATGAAAGTAATGCATCAATTAATGTAAGTGTGACTGTGTGATTTAAAAAAAAATCTAATCTCAAGATGTGGAGTCTAGTGAGGCCAATTGTCTTTGAAATGACTGGCAGCTTTACCTAATTAAATTGATTAATACACTTAATTGCAGAATTTCTCTGACATTTAACTTTGGTTAAAGCAATATGGCATAACTTATTTTCCTGGAAATGGTGCGAAATTTCCGCCACCTCGAACGGGATCCCACACTAACCTTGTTTTTCCATCTCCGCCCCTTTCTGCCTTCCGCAGAGACTGTTCCCTCTGCAATTCCCTGGTTAACTCATCCCTTCCTACCCCCTCCCCATGTACCTTGCTCTGCAACCGCAGAAGACGCAACACCTATCGCTATACCTCCTCCCTCGATTCTGTCCAGGGACCCTGACAGTCCTTTCAGGTTAGACAGAGGTTCACTTGCACCACCTCCAACCTCATCCACTGTATCCATTGTTGAAGATGTGGACTCGTACATCGGCGAGACTGGGATATTGTTTGCTCTGCCCACGTGAACCATCCTGTTCTCCCGATTGCCGGACACTTCAATTCTCCTTCCCATTCCTACACAAACCTTTCTGTCCTCGGTCTCCTCCATTCTCAGAGTGAAACTAAACGCAAATTGTAGGAACAGCATCACATATTTTGTTTGAGCAGCTTACAGCCCAGTGGTATGAATATTGATTTCTCTCACTTCAGGTAGCCCCAGCTCTCTATCCCTCCCCCACCCAAGTCGCACGAGCTTCTCATTTTCACCCTACAAACAGCTTACAATGACCTGCTTCCTTTATCATCATTACTTTTTTGCGTATCTTTTATTCATTGTCCTTTATCTCTCCACATCACTGTCTATATCCCTCATTTCCCTTATTCCTAACCAGTCCGAAGAAGGATCGCAACCCGAAAAGTCTCCAGAGATGCTGCCTGTCCCGCTGAGTTACTCCAGCTTTTTGTGTCTATCCTGATATTATCTGGCTATTTTATTTGATTTTTGAGAGCTTTGTTCTTAATTTCCTGGTCAAATTGGAAAGGGTATAAAGTCCATCTCTCTGAGATACACGGTTATTACTACACGATAATAACATGATTGCACTCCAGTGTTAGGATCGGAATATCTGTAATTCTCTCTATTTGAGGGTCAATATTTATATTAGATACGCTTGTGTGGATCCTTTTTTTGGTTTTGTTGCTAATTACTTTTCTTAATGAATCTGCATCATAGTACATAGTCTACTTCTGCTTGTTGCTGTTCACCATCCTGCTTTCAGAGCTATCGGAGACCAGGGTTGGGACCTGGTTTTAACTGGTAAAGCACTTATGTTTTAACTTGTAAAGCACTTAATGTTTATTTTGGGTCTTTGACATCGCTGTATTGTTCAAATGTGGGTAAAGCCGTATCTCAAATTGAGATTTTCTCTTAGCTCTGAAGACTGGGAAGTAAATGATGACTATATTTTCATGCATTGGGGCATATGACTTGCAAAGCATGTATAATATTTTGCCAACATCAATAATGTTTAAAATGTTAATCTTGCATTTCTAAATAAGTACTTTCTTCTTTGAAAACGGGCAATCGATGCTTGCCTTGGACTCAGTCCTGTTTCCATGCGGTATTTTTCAACCAATTTAATCTATCAATCAAAAGTAGAACAACATTTCGATAATGTCCCATTGTTGTGGTACAAGAAATTGAAGCAATACAAATGTTTTAAGCATCTTGCTAAAAGATCTTTGCATTTGTAATTTGTGATGTGTTGATAATGGATGTAGCAATATTCCAGTAATCTTTTTTAATATTTTTCTTTAGTGCAAAATGTCTGGACTGTTGAGATCTGATATAAATTTAAAAGAACCACGATGGGACCAGGGGACCTTCATGGGAAGAGCCAAGCACTTCTTCATGGTGACTGACCCTCGCAACATTTTAGCATCTAGTGAAGAACTGGGGGCAGCCAAGACTGTTATTGAAGACTACAAGTAAGTGTGTAGGCAATGTAAGCAGGATAATGTCATATCAACTCATCTCTTTGTCTACTGTAAATAATAGTCATAAAGACATACAGCGTGGAAACAAGCCCATCGGCCAAACTCACTCACACCGACCAACATACCTCATCTACACCAGTCCCACCTACCTGTGTTTGGCCCATATCCCTCCAAATCTATCCTATCCATGTACCTATCTAAATGTTTCATACATGTTGCAATAGTACCTTCCTCAACTTGTCCAGCTGCTCATTCCATATATCTACCACCCTTTGTGTATATTAAATCTTTCAACCTCACCTTAAACCTATGTCCTCTAGTTCTTGATTCACCTACTCTGGGCAATTTTGTACTCTAATAAAATTTATCTAGTTATATTTTTTTCTTAGAGCATAGAACAATATAGGACAGGAACAGGCCCTTCGGCCCACAATATCCATGCCGAACATGATGCTAACATGTTAAACTAATCTCCTCTGCATACAAGTAATCCTCCATGCCCTGCATATCCATGAGCCTCTGTAAAAGCCTCCTAAATGTTATTCATATCTGTCTCCACCACCACTCTTGGCAGCATGTTCGATGCATAAACCACCACCTGTGTAAAAACACTTGCTCTGTACATCTCCTTTAAACGTTGCCCATTTGCACCTTCTCACTGTAAAACTATGCCCTCTAGTCTTTGACATTTCACCATTGGGGGGGAGGGGGAGCTGACAGTATTTGATTGAGTGAAATTCAATTATTTCTCTGCCTCAATGCTGCAGCAACAAGAATAGTGATATATAGTAAATGGGCGGACTGCAAGGAGACTTTGGCAAAGTGTGGTGCTTAACCAGATCGGTCCGTCGTCAATTTGAAAACAGATCAGAGTTCCTACTTCTGTTGGCTGTCCAAAGATTCATGCAGAATAATTGAATTCAAAGTTTTTTATCCCATGTCCAAATTGACTGCCAACACTTCCTGTCTAGACTTGCACAGCGACTTGGCTTGGAGCCCGAGGGCACCCACTGTTTGATGTGGTTATGAGTTACCCTGTTGACTGACTATCTGTTGGCCTGCTACCCCTGTTTTTGAAACTCTTTCACCCTGCTCCCAGCACAGGACTCTGATGATTTTTACATGATAAAATAATGCAAGATGACTTCTGGTTCAATGTTACCATGATGTCAGAGGACTAGAATGCATCTTGGAAAATGTGGGTTCAAATGTTTGATCACATGGATCACAAAGCGTGGGAGTAGCTCAGCGTGTCAGGAAGTATCTTTACTTTAGATATACAGCATAGAAACAGGCTCACTGAGACCACACCTATCACCCCAGTGCATCAGCACTATCCTACACACTTGGGCCAATTTACAATTTTTACTGAAGCCAATTAACCTGAAGTCCTGTGTAGGAAGGAATTGCAGATGCTGGTTTAAACCGAAGATAGACACAAAAAGCTGGAGTAACTCAGTGGGATAGGCAGCATCTCTGGAGAAAAGGAATGGGTGATGTTTTGGGTCAACGTCACCCATTCCTTCATTCCAGAGATGCTGCCTGTCCCGCTGAGTTACTCTAGCATTTTGTGTCTAACCAGAAGACCTGTACATCTTTGGAGTGTGGGAGGATACTAGACACCCGGAAGAAACCCCCAGGATCACGGAGAACGTACAAACTCCATACAGACAGCACCCGTAGTCAGGATCGAACTACACGGCAGCAACTCTACCACTGCCGCCATGGAGGTCGTGGATAGGTGACGTTTAGGGTCTGGGCCCTTCTTCAGACTGATTGCATTATTGCCTATTTGATTAAATAGTTGCCCTTTTCAACGAGTGTCTATTGGTCAACTGCAGCAAAATGTTGACAAAGTGAATATTTATTATTTTATTATATAAACATTTAGCTAAAAACACTGGCCATCCATGAGTTTAAGGGAGGAATTCAATCCTCAAGTTCTTTTTAAAGCCATCAAACTAATTAAGAATCTTCAACCTACCTGTTGTTCACTCTGTTGCTCTGTGCAGCTTTATACATTAATACAGTTGATGGAAACTTCTCATGATATTTGTAAGTTGTGGCCCACTGTTTGTATTTGTAGATTAAAAAAATGATTGAGACTGTCCCATCGTGTGACAGCCGGCATTTAATATAGCGTGCTGAAGTGTCAGATAAACATTCCAGTTAAAAAAAATATTTGTCACTTGGTTTAGTTTCGATCGCCATGTTCTTTAATACACACTTTTTAAAAAACAAGGTGTGATCGGTGGCTTGAAATCTTACTGAAATCAAAACATAAGTCTACTGTATGGTTTTGTTTTCCCTCAAGAGTCTTAGATAAAGCTCTCCAAAGACGTACAGGTTTGCAAGCTTCTGTAAATTATCCCTAGTGTGTAGGATGGAACTAGTGTATGAGTGACCACTGGTTGGCTAGGACTCGGTGGGACTGTATCTCTAAACTAAACTAAGGTTGATCTGTAAAGGGATTGCCGTAGATCTGAACCAACACATTGAGCAAGGAATCTCTCGCTGTGAAGTGCAGGATGGCTCTTCCTGACCCCATGTCAAACGACTGCAATAGCAGCGGATTTGGGAAGCAATGACAGGATCGGTCAGTCAGCATGGATTTGTGAAGAGGAAATCATGCTTGACTAATCTTCTGGAATGGGTAAGGGAGAGCCCGTAGATGTAGTGTATCTGGACTTTCAAAAAGCCTTTGACAAGGTCCCACACAAGAGATTAGTGTGCAAAATTAGAGCACTTGGTATTGGGGGTAGGGTATTGACATGGATAGAGAACTGGTTGGCAGACAAGAAGCAAAGAGTAGGAATTCGCAGGTCCTTTTCAGAATGGCAGGCAGTGACTAGTGAGGTGCCGCAAGGCTCAGTGCTGGGACCCCAGTTATTTACAATATATATTAACGATTTAGACAAGGGAATTAAATGTAACATCTTCAAGTTTGCGGATGACGCAAAGTTGGGTGGCAGTGTGAACTGCGAGGAGGATGCTATGAAGCTGCAGGGTGACTTGGATAGGTTGGGTGAGTGGGCAGATGCTGTATATGTGGATAAATGTGACGTTATCCACTTTTGTGGCAAGAACAGGAAGGAAGATTATTATCTGAATGGTGCGGACATTCCTTCTCTCCAGAGATGTTGCCTGTCCCGCTGAGTTACTTTGTGTCTATTATCTGAATGGTGTCAGATTAGGAAAAGGGGAGGTGCAACGAGACCTGGGCGTCCTAGTCGATCAGTCACTGAAAGTAAGCGTGCAGTGAAGAAAGCTAATGGCATGTTGGCCTTCATTGTGAGAGGGTTTGAGTCTAGGAGCAAAGAGGTCCTACTGCAGTTGTACAGGGCCCTGGTGAGTGCACCTGGAGTATTGTGTGCAGTTTTGGTAATTTAATTTGAGGAAGGACATTATTGCTATTGAGGGGGTGCAGCGTAGGTTCACCAGGTTAATTCGCAGGATGGTGGGACTGATGTATCATGATGAATGGGTCGACTGGGCTTATATTCACTGGAATTTGGAAGGATGAGAGTGGGTCTTCTAGAAACATGTAAAATTCTTAAAGGATTGGACAGGGTAGATGCAAGAAAAATGTTTGTGATGTTGGGGGAGTCCAGAACCAGGGGGGTCACAGTTTAGGAATAAGGGATAGGCCATTTATGACTGAGATGAGGAAAAACCTTCTCACCCAGAAAGCTGTGAATCTGTGGAATTCTATGCCACAGAAGGCAATGGAGTCCAATTCACTGGATGTTTTCAAGAGAGTTAGATTTAGCTCTTAGGGCTAAAGGAATCAAGGGATATGGAGAAAAAGCAGGAATGGGGTGCTGATTTTGGATGATCAGCCATGATCATATTGAATAGCGGTGCTGGCTTGAAGGGCCAAATGGCCTACTCCTGCACATGTTTTCTATGACTGCAGATCACAATTGTCCTCAGCCATTATTCTCTCACAGCTACCCTTACACTCCTGTTCAACACTTTTGTAAACTATGCAAAATGGGGAAACAGTGCCGTTTGCCAGGAAAGGATATATGTAGGTATTGTGAGCATCACCTAAATTACAAGGTGGACGCTGGAATCTTGAGCAAAACACAAAGTGCTGGAGGAACTCAGTGGGCCAGGCAGCATCTGTGGAGAGAGTGGACAGACAACTTTTCGGGTCTGGGCCATTCCTCGTTCTCAGATTTCAGTATAGAATAGAATATAGAATAGAATAGTTTCTTTATTGTCATTGTAACATGAACCATGTACAACGAAATTTAAAATGTCAGCCAGTCAGTGCAGCATTCAAACATTTCTAAAAGCTAACGATACATACAAGGTAAAATATTAAAAGATAAACAACTAAATAAATATCACGAACAAAGCACGCATACACACCCAACCCTCCATCCTTCTGTCGATTTCACAGTGTACCACAGTCCCTTAGTCTGTATCGCCCCTGCGTTCCTTGGCGGCTACATTTAGTGCTTTTATAGCAGTGGGGTAAAAACTGTTTTTTAGTCTATTTGTCCTTGTCCTTGTAGATCTGTACCGTCTGCCTGACGGCAACATTTCAAACAGGGAGTGTCCAGGGTGGGAAATGTCCTTTATGATATTCTGGGATTTTTTGGTGCAGCGGGAACTGTGTAAGTCCTCCAAGGTAAGGAGAGGGCAGCCGACAATCCTCTGGGCGTTGTCAATGGCCCTCTGGAGCGCTTTCCTCTGAGCCGCTGTGCAGCTGGTGTACCACACGCATACACAGTATGTTAGTATGCTCTCAATGGAGCACCGATAAAAGGACAGCAGCAGTCTCTGAGTGATGTTATTCTTCCTGAGCACCCTCAGGAAGTGCAGTCTCTGCTGGACCTTTTTCAGCAGCGCAGTGGTGTTCACGCTCCACGTCAGGTCCTCCTCAATATGGATTCCCAGGAAGCGGAAATCCGCCACCCTCTCTACACAGTCCCCTCTGATAGTCAATGGTACCATGTCCGTTTTATTCTTCCTGAAATCTATTATTACTTCCTTTGTCTTTAAGGTGTTGAGGAGCAGGTTATTTTCTTCACACCACACTGTCAGCTGCTCCACCTCATCCCGGTAGGCGTACTCGTCCCCCCCGGAGATGAGTCCCACCACCGTAGTGTCATCCGCAAATTTGACAATGGTGTTGCTGTGGTGGGCGGGGGTGCAGTCATGTGTGTAGATGGTGTAGAGCAGGGGGCTCAGTACGCAGCCCTGTGGAGAGCCGGTACTGAGGCTGAGGGCCGTGGATGTATGATGGCCCACTCTGACTCTCTGGCTGCGACCCGACAGGAAGCTATTTATCCACGTACAGGTGGAGTGTGGAAGTCCCAAGTCCCCCAGTTTGTCCACCAGTTTGTGGGGAAGGATGGTATTAAAAGCAGAGCTGTAGTCCACAAAGTATAGTCCTTCTGACAGTATAGTCCTTCTGACTGGATAGCGCGCAACTAAAAAGTGTTTTACTCTATCTCTATACATGTGACAATAAACTAAACTAACCCAAATTAAACTAAACTAAGGAAGGTTCCTGATGAAACGTTGTCTGTCAACTCCCTCTACAGATACTGCCTGGCCTGCTGAGATGCTCGAACAATGTCTACTTTGATCTAAATTTAAAATTATCATTTAGTTGAGGAGAATTGAATTCTTAAAAATATTGTTCTCATATTAATGTAATGTCTGTAGCTATTGTTTACTACTGCACCTTATTTTTGTTGTTTTGCTTTCAGGCTTGGCAAAATCCCATCAGGACTGACTGAGGATGAGCTCTGGCAGGCAAAGTATCTCTACGATTCCGCTTTTCATCCAGATACAGGGGACAAAATGATTCTCATCGGACGGATGTCTGCACAAGTTCCAATGAACATGTCTATAACTGGCTGCATGCTGACCTTTTACAGGTAAGTTTAGACATACAGCATAGAAGCAGCCCCTTCAGCTAACTCATCCCTGTCGACCAAGATGCCCCATCTTTACTTTAGAACTACAGCGCAGAAACAGGCCCTTCAGCCCACAGAGTCTGCACCGAGAGGCGATCACCCCGCACATGAGCTACGTCCTACACACTAGGAACAATGTTTTAATTTACAGAAGCCAATTAACCAACAAACCTGCACGTCTGTGGAGTGTAGACGAAAACTGAAAGCACCATGCAGTCACGGGGAGAACGTATAATCTCCGTACAGACCGAACATGTAGTCAGGGTCAAACCTGGGTCTCTGGCGCTGTAAGGCAGCAGCTCTACTGCTGCGCCACCCTGCGTTCCTGAAGCTTGTCCCAATTGCCCATGTTTGTCCCATATCCCTCTAAACCTTTCCTATCCAGCTACCTGTCCAAATGTATTTTAAATATTGTTAAAGTACCTGCCTCAAGCACTTCCTGGTCCCATATATATATATATATATATATATAACTTGACTACAACTATCTGTGTTCTATAACCACCGTGTAGTCTAAACTCAAATTAAATCCTTCCCAGTTCTGATGCAGTGTCTTCAAACTTGAACCATAACTTTGTGTCTCATTCTACACAAGCTGCCTTCTCTTCTGAATGTTTCCAGCATTCTCTTTCTATTTCAGATTTTCAGCATGCAGTTTTTACATTTTTCAATGCCAGCCCTTGGATAGCTACGTATTCACAAGCTGCTCATAATTGTATCCATGGGCTGAAGCACAATGCGAGACTCAAACCAGCCCAATTTTGATTGTAGAATGAGGAGTTAATTTCCACTCTGAACTTCTTTTCTACAATGTGCACCTCGGGAACATCAAACCCTCTTTGACATTCAGACTGAAATATGATCCAGCCTGATGAGTCAAATAAGTAGTCTGGAGTTTGCAGATGTAGCAACTGTACAACTGGCAGTGTTTATTATGATTACTGTAAAATTGCTGGCAACCTCTGCGCATGCTTGTTAAAACAGTGACACAGTGCCTCACCAGATTGCACCAGTTGCTGCCTTTGGGGATCTTGTTCACACGGATCTGAACTTCGTTGAACACTCTGGTTGCTGTTTTAATTTTATCAATACACATCTAATAGCTGATATTCTACACATTTTTATGGATCAAAACAAACTGCTGCGCTCGGTGTGCATGGCCATTGGATTTTTAAACATTTTCCTTTGTGAACAGGACAACTCCAGCGGTGGTCTTTTGGCAATGGGCCAACCAGTCCTTCAATGCAATCGTTAACTACACCAACAGAAGTGGAGATACGCCGCTGACAGTGAGGTAGGCAGCCCGGGAATAATTGCAGTCAAAATGCATGCAATATTGTCATGAAAATGTATAATCTCTGAGCTAATATCCAAGTTTGTATAAATCTCCTTTGCGTAATAGCTTAATGAGTTGTTTGGTGCATTGAAAGAAACTGACAGACTGAGGAAATTAAAACTGCAAATGTAATTGAATTTATTCTGAAGGTAAAAACTCTTAACTCTTTAGTATTTATTTTCCATCTGCATCCTTGCTATTTTCTGTCAGTGATAATTTGCACCCTTGCTCTATGCTTGCCGTGCTTAGCCGTTATTAGTAAGTGGGAGAAAAAATCTGTGATGCTTTATCTTCAATAATGTTGCATGGAGAAATTGTGCAGCAAATTAACAATAGTGAACGTGTGCTTTTATGGGTCTTTATAAATAAGAGAGCACATGCAATTCAGTGGAAATAAGTACCCAGAAGAAGTGTTATCAGTTTGATTTTAGAAAGTCTTTGACCAGGTGACTAATCTATCAATACATTAGTTTATGGAGCTATTGAGACTTTTAGAACAAGAAATATCTCTGGAACATCAGAGGTTGCAGGGTGATCTGATACAAGATTATGAGAGGGTACAGAGTGTCTGACGAAGAGTCCCAAGCCAAAACGTCACCTTGCTGTTTTCTCCAGAGATGCAGCCTGACCTGCTGAGTTACTTCGGCATTTCTTTGGAAATTGGTTTAAATTGGCATCATGTTCAGCACAGACATTGTGGGCCGAAATGCCCGTTCCTGTGCTTTGCTATTCAGTGCAAGGAAATAGTTGTAGAGGGCCCTAGTGAGACCACACCTGAAGTATTGCGTGCAGTTTTGGTCTCCAAATTTGTGGAAGGACATTCTTGCTATTGAGGGAGTGCAGCATAGGTGTACAAATTCATCCCGGGATGGCAGGACTGTCATATGTTGATAGAATGGAGCGGCTGGCCTTGTATACTCTGGAATTTAGAAGGATGAGAGAGGATCTTATTGAAACATATAAGATTATTAAGGGTTTGGGGAAGCTAGAGGCAGGAAAGATGTTCCTGATGTTGGGGGAGTCCAGAAACAGGGGCCACGGTCTAAGAATAAGGCATAATGCATTTAGAATGGAGATGAGGAAAAACCTTTTCACCCAGAGTCTTGTGAATCTGTGGAATTCTCTGCATCAGAAGGCAGTGAAAGCCAATTCTCTGGATGCTTTCAAGAGAGAGCTAGATAGGGCTCTTAAAGATAGCAGTCAGGGGATATGGAGAGAAGGCAGGAATGGGGTACTGATTGTGGATGATCAACCATGATCACAGTGAATGGCGGTGCTGTCTCGAAGGGCCGATTGGCCTACTCCTGCACCTATTGTATATTGAAAGATAAGTTTAGTTTGATCAAGGGTGAGCATTGTCTGCCACGTTTTGACATCTCTGGCAGGCGCCAGTGGTTCCAAATGTGGGAGGATGGTACCTGCTTACTGGCAGTGCCATGTCAGTCAGTGTGCTCCATCCCTGGACTCCCATGTGATGTTCAGAGGTGGCTCCTCCTACTCCATCTTACGCTTCTCCATCGTATGCACTGGAGAATCCCTCTTTGAATCTGTGCTGGGCTGCAGTTCATGCAGAAGTTGTCACCCCATTGATTTCAGTGGTCCTTGTGAAACTGGGGACATCGAGTGGAAGGCAAATTCATTTTGCTTATAATTAACTACTGCACATTTGACCCATTTTAAAAGTAATTAAAAGAGTTTAATGATTACTATTTATTGCACCATTAATATTTTTTAAATGTCTCTGAACTTTAATGACATCTAAAATCTTAAAAAAAACCCTCAAGTTTTTAAAGCTGGGGTCAGGTATTTGCAGGCCATTAAAGCTTTTAGTTGATTTTGGGCTCTTTCAGTGTGATGCTGGATGTAGTGTTGCTTTTCATGCCACAGAATCTTAGGCCAGAAAAGATGCAGTAGTAGCAGGGACAGAGGCACTTGTACACTACGGGGTTGTTATTGGTATTAGTTTAGTATTGTTGGGTACCGACGTAGAGAGAGAAGCCTTGTTTTTTGTGTTGCCCAGTCAAATCATCCCATAAACACGTTCAATCAAGCTATTCACAAGTACAACCGGGAATGCAAAGAGACAGGAATTGAGTGCAGAATATAGTATTACAGAATTACAGCGTTATAGTTGCAAAGAAAAAGTGCAAGATCTGCAATGAGGTAGGTTGGCAGATTGGGACTCCACCCTAGTTTTGGGGAGAACCATCAAGTAGCCTGAAAACTGTCCCTGAATCTGTTATATTTGGGTCATATTCATTGTGTCAGTAATATTTGGTTTATTACTGCCTAGTACTGCCAAGTTTGTCGATGTATAGATTATACATAAAGTTGAATGTATTTAATGTTGTATATATCTCCAAAGAACAATTTGGTTCATTTCTCTTTCTAAAATTGCTGGCCACGGCTGAATCTGTCTGTTTCGGAACTGGATTCCAATTTTCCACATTCACTTATGTTTGATGTTTGACGTATATTTATAAAAAAATATTTTCTTATTTTGGTTTAAATTAAAGGCCCGAAGAATGGAGCTCCAAAAATGAAACTTATTTTGAGATAAATCTTGATTGGAGTAAAAATATGTGGAACAAATCTGTAGTTGTTTGAGATTGCTTTTCTTTTAACTCTTTGTAGCCAGCTGGGCACAGCATACGTCAGTGCAACTACAGGCGCGGTGGTCACTGCTCTTGGGCTGAAGTCTCTCACAAAGGTAATGTTAATAATCATACCTATTTACTTCCTTAGGGTTGGCAGATCTGGCCAAAAAATAAATATTTTCATCTTTGTACATATTTTTGCACGTTATAATTTGTACATTCATTGTTTCTTGTCCATGTTCTTGATCTCTGGGTCAGAAGGTTGAGTGGGGGAAAGATTTAATGGGAACCTAAGGGGCCACTTTTTTGCACAAAGGGTAGTAGGTATATGGAGTGGGCTGCTAGAGGAGCTAGTTGAGGCAGGTACTATCACAACATTTAAAAAACATTTGGACGGTTACATGGATAGGAAAAGCTGGACCGAAGGGCCTGTTTTCATACTGTATGATTGTTTGACTCTATGGATGCTGCCAATGCACTGCTGTGGATCAATGTGGCTTATTGAGTCTTTCATGGAATGGTTTAACATGGAATTATACAGAGGAAACTTTAGTTCAGTTTAGTTTAGAGCTACAGCACAGAAATAGGCCTTTTGGCCCACCGGGTCTGCACAGACCAGCAATCCCCGCACATTAACACTACCCTACACACACTAGGGACAATTAAAAAATATATATATATATACAGTAAGCCAATTAACTTACAAACCTGTACGTCTTTGGAGTGTGGGAGGATACCTAAGATCTCGGAGAAAACCTGTGTGATCACGGGGAGAATGTACAAACTCCGTACAGACTAGCAACCCGTAGTCGGGATCGAACCTGGGTCTCTGACGCTGTAAGGCAGTAGCTCTATCGTTACACCACTGTGCCATGTTCTTGGGTGCTTGTATTGGAAAATGTCAATAGTAAAGTAATAGTGAAGCTGAACCCTTTCCCATGAAGTAGGAAGATGGGAACAACAAAAGCAGAACAATTAGAAAAACCGTGGATTTTGGAATTCCAAAATAAAAACAAAGTGTTGGAAACACTCAGCAGACCATATTGCATTCAAGGAGGGGAAAATAGAATTGTTTTTCCGGATGTCCCTTTGTGAGAATTGAAGTGAGCAAACAAGCATGTTTTACGTTCCAGAGGGTCTTCCTGACTCAATCGTATTTGGGTGGTTCATTCAGAGAAGTGGCACAGGTACGATAGGTCTGAAGAAGTGTCCCAACCCAAAACATCACCTATCCATATTCTCCAGGATGTTGCCTGACCTGCTTAGTTACTCCAGCAATTTGTGTCCTTTTGTATATTAGCCAGCATCAGCAGTTCTTTGCTGCTATTGTAGCAGAATAGTCTCTTCCCCTGGTGTATGTTTAAAACAGTTGAAGAAATGAAGAGAAGATCACAGGCTAACAAAACTGTGAGCTGTGTTACCTCTTGTAAGGCCATGTAGAATATGGGATTGAATCTGGTTTGTACAAAAGCAAACTATGGAATAGGTTGAGAAATCAGAAAATACAGGAGGTACTCAACAGATTTAGAAGCATGTGTAGAAATATCCATATTGGTATGAGTCGGTGACTGTTCAGTAGAAAGATTAATTTTGTGAGAAACCAATTCAATTTTGTGAGTTAATTAATTTTGTAAGTAATTCAATTTGTAAGCTAACCATGTACAATTTTATCTTTCTTTCCTGAAGCATTTGCCTGCCTTGGTTTCTCGTTTCGTGCCCTTTGCTGCAGTCGCTGCTGCCAACTGCATCAATATCCCTTTCATGAGACAGAGGTAAGTGCTGTGACACAGTCCCAGGGATAAAGGATTGAAGGATTGTTCGGGGAGAGGGGTGGGCAGAAAATGTGGATAATCTGATGCAACAATGCAAAATGATGGGAAATGCCAAAGTCCTTCTGAAAGGAAAATAGGTGGGGGGGGGGGGGGGAGAGAATGTGGGACTAGTAAGGGTGTTGGGCGTTATGGGGAGAAGGCAGGAGAATGGTGTTGAAAGGGAAAGATACACCAGTCATGATTGAATGATGGAGTAGACTTGATGGGCTAAAATGACCTAATTCTGCTCCTAGAACTTATGAACCTCAGCTCGGCCAGGAAGCACCAGCAGCTACGGCGGGATGGGGGAAATGGGTGGAGAGCTTGGAGAAAAGACGGGGGAAGAGCCACGGGGTATCATGGGGGAGGGGGGCAGGAGTCAGCGAGTGGAACCAGAGGGGAAGGGGCTGGAGCTGCGGGGCGTTGCAATGGTGGTGCATTTGGGACTCAGATGGACGCTCTCCTCTGCCGGGATCAGACTCTTCGCTTTCCGTTTGGCGACATCCGAAAATTGTGTCCGTATAGAGACCTCCGCCGGCCACCTCCAGCGTCCCTCAGCTCCAGTAAAGATGCGTGGCGCAGGAAGGGGCGGAGTGACCCGGGGAGTGACAGGAGAAGAGACTAATCCATGAGGCGCTGACTGGCAGGAGATCAGATCGATCTGCGCACGCGTGTTTTTTAAGATTTTTAAACCTCGTTAACTTTTACAATATACCACCGATCGGAACGAAACTTGGTGCACTCGCAGCACAGGTGAGTGAGCTGGCGAAAAATATGATCACACAGCTTTCTGTGCAGCAAGATTGATACCAAAATGTGCACAGCATAGATAAAATCAAATTGTTTAACCTTTGGTCATGTCATAAGGTCACGAGTGGTAGCAGAATTAGTCCATTCATAGAAACACAGAAAATAGGTGCAGTAGTAGGCCATTCGGCCCTTCGCGCCAGTGAATATGATCATGGCTGATCATCCAGAATCAGTAGCCCGTTCCTGCTTTCTCCCCATATTCCTTGATTCCATTAGCCTTAAGAGCTAAATCTAACTCTCTCTTAAATATATCCAGTGAATTGGCCTCCATTGCCTTCTGTGGCAAGAACTCCACAGATTCACAACTCTCTGGATGAAAAGGTTTTCCTCATCTCAGTCCTAAATGGCTTATTCTTAAACTGTTGAGCTTTATTCGGCACATCAAGTCTACCCCGCCACGAATCATGGCTGATCTATCTTTCCCTCTTAACCCCATTCTCCTGCCTCCTCCCCATAACCCCTGACACCCATACTAATCAAGAATGTATCAATCTTTGCCTTAAAAATATCCATTGACTTGGCCTTCACAGCCTTCTATGGCAATGAATTCCACAGATTCGCCACCTTTGGATGAAAGAAATGTTTCCTCATCTCCTTTCTAAAGGAACGTCCTTTAATATTGAGGTTCTATGGTTGTAGTGCAAAACGTTACACAAAAGATTTGATCAATTTCTAAAGCATTTGGGCTTGTGTTCGGATCCATATTTAAGAGGTGGAATCTTGACGCGTTTCCACCCTCCTTCCGTGAAACCCGGTAGAACAGCTGTTTGTGCCTTGCCACCTGTTGTTATTTTAAAGAAATTTGACTGATATTGTGGCAAACCAGGCAGAATAATGTAGCTTTGGTTTTGTTTCTAAAAAACTTTACAACGCACCACAAAATACAACGACTGTTGGGAACAGTTAAACAGGCTGTTAAATGAATAAAGATTCATGTGATCTTTCATACAGTCTTTTCTCTTTGTAGTTTGTGTACACTATTAACCTTACCAGATTTTCCTCAGAATGCTCGAACAACAGCTGTAAATACGATACGATATGAAAGAACTTTATTTATCCCAGGTGGAAAATTGATCTGCCAACAGTCATAAAATCACAAAATACATGAAACATGGAATTAAAGTGACAAGTAGAAAGGCTTGGCAGATGTGCAAAGATTGGGGAGGGGGGAGGTGTGTCAGTCTCAGTCTACCCCACGACAGAAGGGGGAGGAGATGTAAAATTTGATAGCCACAGGGAAGAAGGATCTCCTGTGGAGTTCTGTCCAAAGATCCTATAGCAAGCAAGATAGATCACTCGACAAAAAATACGTCGTACGGTCATGGGCAGATTCATGGGTAATTTTCGGCCCCATTTCCGTAACCGGCTTCCGTCTCCGCACCAAAGATCCCGTTCCGTAATCTGCTTCCGTCTCCGCACCAAAAATCCCGTAGGATACTGGTGCGGAGACGGAAGCCGGTTAAGGACACATCCTCGTAAAATTAAAAGTTATTTGGGTAAAATTTTCTCCTCATTTTCAGAATTATAATTTATTAACACAAACTGTTCCCCCGCATCGCTGATTACATTGCGAGTCGGGTCGGGTCGGGTTACTGAAATGGATGAAAAAAAGGCCCACGTTCCGCTCCATTGCGTACTACACGTCAGCCCATTGCATTTAGAAGGAGTGGTCTATCTTGCTTGCTATAGGATCTTTGGTTCTGTCCTGCATCTTGGTGGAACCAGTCTGTGGCTGAAGATACTCCTCGGGTATCTGAGGAGTCACGCACCTCCAACAAACACATCCGCGTTCCCGGAGGTTTTCTTTCACCCAAGGCAGCTAAACAGATGTCCTGTTACCTTTTGACCTAATTTACCCCGTTTACAATTTCAATTTATTCTTCCACACTATTTAGTAGATAGCTGTTTCACCCGTTCTTAATGCTTTTGCATGTTTTTGATTTTTGAATTGAAAGTTCTTCCTCAGTTTTGAAGATCGTGTGATGCATTTGGTTGCCACTTGCCTGCTGATCACAAATCGCTTAGACTAGTTTCCTGAAGTGTTCTATCCATGCCAGGGAACTGAATTAACCTAGATGTTGTTCTAATCAACAATAATTGAGTAAAAGCAACACACTCAATTAAAAGAAACTTGGAGCAGAGGTGCTCAGTTGACTGACGTTCCAATTCACATCTGAAGTGGATGATGTGTGGGTGTTTTTTTTACTCAGCTGTTTCTTTTCCTATCTTACTGCCCTGGTTATACTTTAAACGCATACCCTTGGCCATATAATTCTTGGGAATCCTGAAGTTCCAAAATACATTGGATGAACGCATGTCTTTAGAACATTGATCAGTATAGCACAGAATCAGGCCCTTCTGCCCACAATGTCTGTACCGAACATGATGCAAAGTTAAACTATTCTCATTTGCCTGCACATGAACCATATCCCTCAAATAAAGTCGAATCAGGCCCTTCTGCCCACAATTCCCATACTGAAAATGATGCCAAGATAAACTAATCTTATCTGCCTGCACATGATCTATATCCCTCCATTTCCTGCATATCCACATACCCATCAAGAAGTCTCTTCAACACTACTATTATATCGGCCTCCAGCATCACCCCCTGGCAGCTTGTTTCAGGCACACACCACCCTCTGTGCTTAAAAAAAAAACTTAATCCCGCACATCTCCTTTAAACTTTGCTCCTCTCACCTTAAAGCTATGCTCTCTAGTCTTTGACAGTTCCATTCTGGGGGAGAAAAAGCATTGACTGTCAATCTGTTGGAGACCATGCCTGGGTGGATGCATTTTCCAATAGCACCTAAAGCCTCAATTTTGCAACTATCAAATACATCTTGTTTCCGGTGAGATGCTCTAAAACTTGCTGAGTCAGTTCACTAAATGCTGATGCAAATGCTTCACAATTGTCTACTCTTTCAATGTCACATATCAACCTTATGCCATATTCCCTGAGTAAAACCATATTCCCTGAGTAAAACCATATCCTTTTGCAGAGAACTTAAATATGGAATACCGGTCACAGATGCCAATGGGAATCGACTAGGGGAGTCGGCTAAGGCAGCACAACAAGCCATTGTCCAGGTTGTGGTATCTCGGATTGGTATGGCCATACCTGCCATGGGTAAGTCCAGACTTTGTTCTGAGGGGCATTCTTTCAGTTGCATAGTCAATCGTAGGGACTTGTTCGTTGGTCAGGTTTAGGCACTTGAGGAAGGAGGTGGGGGGAGTGGGATGGAAATTGGGGACAGAGGGGCTTTGTTTATTTTATTTTATTTTAGAGATAGAGCGAGGTAACAGGCCCTTCAGCCCACTGTGTCCGCATCAACCAACGGTTACCAATACACTAGTTCTATCCCACACCCTAGGGACAATTTACTGAAGCCAATTAACCTGCACGCCTTTGGAATGTGGGAGGAATCCGGAGCTCCAGAAGAAAACCCATGTGGTCACAGGGAGAACGTACAAACTCCGCACAGACAGCACCCATAGTCAGGATCGAACCTGGGTCTCTGGCGTTGAAAGGCAGCAACTCTCCCGCTGTGCCACTATGCTTGCCTTGAAGTCCCAAGGTGTTTTCTTCCAGACTAGAAAACGTATTTTAACTTGTATGTCACACACTGTAGTTGGATTCAATTGGAGTTGAAAGAGTCACTCTAAGCCAGTATTCGGTTCAGTCTTTGCAGTGAAAGTTGGACCACCACTAGTCTAGAGCCTTGCATGCTAGAAAATGCTGGCGATCCTAACTGGTTTGGCATGCAGACCTCTTTAGAAATGGAATAAGCCAAAGCCAGCTACATGGTTTTTGCATCTGTCAGTGCTTGCATTCATCCTTAAAATAAAGGCCAAGAACTTAGATCATTATGTGCCCTTCCAATCTTGTGTTCTTCCATGAACCCTATTCTTTCATTTTGGATCAGGTTAACAATCGCAAATTCCATTCTTTTTGGCTTTAGCTGACATTTATTGTGAGGACTAGGAGGAGGACACAAAGTCCTAGAAATGCATTGAAGATAGACACAAAATGCTGGAGTAACTCAGGCAGCTTAGGGTCAGGCAGCATTTCAGGAGAAAAGGAATGGGTGACTTTTCGGGTCGTGACCCTTTTTCAGACTGAAGACCTGGAAATGCTTTCCTACTCTCATGTTTTGTTTAGTTTAGTTTATCGTCAAGTGTACGAGGTTCAGTGAAAAGCTTTTTTGTTGCAAGCTACCCAGTCAGTGGAAATACTACATGATTACAACCAAGCTGTCCACAGTGCACACATACAAAATAAAGGGAATAACATTTAGCACAAGGTTAAATCTGTTTAGAGATAGTCGGAGGGTCTTCAATGACGTAGATATTAGCTCAGGGCTGCTGTCTAGTTATTGTTAGGATGGTTCATAGAAACATAGAAAATAGGTGCAGGAGTAGGCCATTCGGCCCTTCGAGCCTGCACCACCATTCAATATGATGATGGCTGAGGACAATAACTAGCTGGTGGTAATATGATCAAGCAATACATGTTTATTGGCCATTTTCGTGAAGCATGAGCAAATTTGTTTTGGGGAATGAATAGATTGCAGCATGGAGGTAACTTACAGTGGTAAAGTATAAGTATAAGTATAAGTCTCCTAATAGAACTCAATCTTGGTTACAAGATTCCCAATTCCCACATTTTATAGCTGTCTACCTGCATTGTTGTGATTGTTTTATTCATAGAAAATGAATGTTTTTTCTTTGAAGTCCCTGCTAACCAGATCAGCATGCAAGCATTTGGATTAATGGGCTTGATTATAAATTGCAAATCACTTGATTCACTTAATTCAATTGAAATCAATGAAAAAAATCAATAGTACTTAATATTTATGTATAATATTTGGTTAAAATTACTTTTAAATAGCTTCTGAGTCATCAATATTGTTTTTTTTCCTTTTCTCCAGCAATACCCCCAATTATCATGAATGCTTTGGAAAAGAGAGCGTTTTTAAAGGTAATATGTGTTGTGTGTGTGTGTGTGATTATGTAAATGCCAAATGCAGTGGCACAGTGGCAGTGTTGCTGCCCTGCAGCGCCAGAGTCGTGGGTTCGATCTACTACAGCTACTATCTGCACAGAATTTGCACGTTCCTGTACTCAGTGGGAGAAGAATGTTATTTTCCCTTCAACATCTGTTGCAAAACACTTTTTGAATGTGAATTAACAGCGAGTAATTTTCCCGAACATCAGATATTCTTTTACCATCTTGAATGTCTACTTTGACTCCTTACTCGTACTTACGGTTATGTATTTGTGTTCCTTTCATTGTTAGATTTTTGTCTTACTTTCTGCTTTAGTTCTATAATAACAAACCCAGGTTGAGGGAGCATTCTATTTGAATTTAATTGACAATTGCAGTGTTTTAACTTTTAATAATTTCTTTTTATGGCAGCGTTTTCCAGTGTTCAATGCCCCAATTCAGGTTGGGTTGGTCGGCCTTTGGTGAGTCACATTTCTATTGTTGTCCTGATAGAGCATAGAACAGTACAGCACAGGCCAAAGTGTCCGTGCTGAACATAATGTCAGGGTAAACTTATCTCAGGATGTAGGGAGGAACTGCAGATGCTGGTTTATACTGAAGATCGATACAAACTGCTGGAGTAACTCAGCGAGTCAGGCAGCATCTCTGGAGAACAAGAATGGGCGATGTTTCGGGTTAGGAACCCTCTTTTTGGTTTAACTCAGTCTCGCATGGCAACCGGAACGTGATTATCAGGGCGAACAACAGGCTTAACTTCCGGGCCTGAAATCATTGAATACATGAGCGGCAGCTCGCCAAGTTCATAATTGAAACGGTCTTTGTAATCCACCAAGATGCGTTGTGTAGATTCAGGGGTTGACATTAGTTGATGAACAGCTGATGAAACCAGCCAATACAAGCATCTCCACCAGAAGGGGTACCACTTTGCCCGTTACAATATAAAACGGTAGTTTGTATGACTGTTGCTGGTTGGCAACTCCTATGGGAATTAGTTTGCTTCCGCCATAAGCGAGTAATGTGACGCTGCTTGCTTTTATCTACTTAGCATTCCGAAGCTTTGAAAAATCCATCTGAGACATAACATTACAGCGAGCACCTGTGCCAATGGGATCTCTGTTTTTAACGAGCTACTCTTGAAGGTCTGCAATTGGAGGCATGAGTTTGTAGCCCACTGCCTACATCATATAAGAATGTGCAATAACTCAGAATCCATACATGAACATAAGTTGTTTATTTAAAAAAGCACACAGAGCTCAAATACAAAGCTTTTGTAAACTCAAGCTCAATGACGAATCTAACTAGAGGCTGGACAAGCAGGCAAGATAATATGAGATACTCAAGCAGATAGCTGTTTGAGTATACAGAGGTATGCAGTAAAACATGACAGGGATCAGGTCAACTAGTACTGACTGATCTACATTCAACTATTCTTCAGACATGCTGGCACATTTCTGCAGTCTGAAGAAGTATTCCGACCCCAAACATCACCTAATCTAATCTAATCTGCCTACACATGATCCATATCCTTATTATTACATGCACAAACTTATAAGTGTAGGAAGGATCTGCAGATGCTGGTTTAAACCAAAGGTAGAAACAAAAATGTGGAGTAACTCAGCGGGACAGGCAGCATCTCTTGAGAGAAGGAATGGGTGACGTTTCGGGTTGAAACCCTTCTTCAGAGCTGAAGAGGGTCTCGACTAGAAACGTCACCCATTCTTTCTCTCCTCCGCTGAGTTGCACCAACTCTTTGTGACAAACCTATGTGGTTGAATGGTTAAAGAGCATGGCGGTGCATCTAACCTAGAATAGCTCTAGCTCGCGGCTGATGCAGATGCACCGTGCTAACTGGAAGAAAGGTGGGGCGGGACAAAGCCTGGCGAATGATACTTCTTCAAAGTAGGGAAAATCTGAAGAAGGGTTCTGACCTGAAACGTCACCTATTCCTTTTCTCCAGATGTTCAGCCTGACCCGCTGAGTTACTCCAGCATTTTGCGTCTTTCTCCTGGTGAGTGATAGGTGGATACAGGTGAGGGGGATTTGACTGGCAGATAGTTGGACAAAAGCCAGAAAGTCTGAAATTATATTTGCAGGATTACAGGAGTGATTGGTCGTGTGCTTAGTATATCAGTCACCAATTTTAATAGATTTGTTTGAGAAGGCAGAGAGTGTTTGTATTATATTTATATAACATTGTCGCCATTAGTAGCATATTAAACACTGGGGGGAGCTGCATGTGTCGCACATTAACACGCAAGAAGGGACATTAGTGGTACATTAAACACTAACGAAGCTGATAAATCATGAGCAAATGATGTGTTGCTGCATTAAACTAGCTGTTTCTCCCCAAAGGAAATGATGAAGGCAAGTACTGAATGTGCACAAGGAGGAGAGAAAAATCTCTGCTGCAGCTCAGAGCAAAGGAAGGGGCTTTTACAGTCCATTGAAGGGCACATCAATGTTCCATGTCCGCTTTCAAAACATTCAAGCATTCTGCTTCCTTTAGACTTTAGAGATACAGCGCCGAAACAGGCCCTTTGGCCCGCTGAGTCCGTGCTGACCTGCGATCAGCCTGTACACTAACACTATCCTACATACCAGGGACAATTTACAATTTTACCGAAGCAAATTCATCTACAAACCTGTACGTCTTTAGAATGTAGGAGGAAACTGGAGCGCCCGGAGAAAACCCACGTGGTCACAGGGAGATTGCAGAAACTCCGTACGGACAGCATCTGTAGTCAGGATTGAACGCATGCCTCCAGAGCTGGAAGGCAGCAACTCTACCACTGCACCACTGAGTTGCCCCATCACTTCCATCGTTCATTACTCTTTTACACTTGTTAGTATCTTTCTGACATCCATTGTCTCCCCTTATTACTGTTAGATTTATTATCAATAATAACCTGCATTTTGATTTGATATAATATGAAATGAAATGAAATGATTCAATTTATTGTCATTGTCAGTGTACAGTACAGAGACAACGAAATGCATTTTTAGCATCTCCCTTGAAAGGGAGACACAGGGCGTCGCGGTGTGCCCGCGCCTGCCGCCGTAACATTCCATTACAGGCAAAGGTGGGTGAAGTGTCTTGCCCAAGGACACAACGACAGTATGCACTCCAAGCGGGATTTGAACCGGCTACCCTCCGGTCGCCAGCCGAACTCTTAGCCCATTGTGCTATCTGTCGTCCTTATGGTTATGGTTAATAGACAGGAAATATACATTGTTGACCATAAGGATTCATGCGTGCATAAGGATGCAACATCAAATTCTTATCCCAAATAGCCAGAAGTCTTTTAATGGTATCATTTTTAGTTAATTTAGCAATTAACAATAGAGTTAAATCAACATGGACTGTATGAGCCAAAGGGCATGTTTCCATGCTGTATCTGAGGGCAGCACTGTGGCACAACAGTAGAGTTGCTGTCTTACAGCACCAGAGACCCAAGTTCAATTCAATCTATCGAGTTTGCACGTTCTCCCTGTGACAGCGTTGGTTTTCTTTAGGTGCTCCTGTTTCCTCCCACAATTCAAAGACATGCATGTTTGTTGGTTAGTTTTCTTTGATGAGTTTAAAATTGACCCTAGTGTGTAGGATAGTATTAGTGTATAGTGCAACTGATGGTTGGCATGTACTTGATGGGTGGAATGGCCTGTTTCTGTGCTGCTTCTCCAAAGTAAAGTAAATCTCTAAACTGAATTAAGCTCTCTGAACACAGCAATGAATTTGCATTTTTTTACATAGTCCAGAGAGGACAAAGAACTTGAGTGTTTCTTGGATATATCCTCTTCCAGGAATAAATAGTGATTGCATCTAGCCAATAGCAATCATAAAAAGTAACAGTGTCTCAAAGTCATAACATTAACTGTTCACTTAATCTCTGTTGCAAGCAATTTACATTTAATATACAGACAGATGGAGTTGGATTGCCAGGTTATTGAGGTAATGCTGATAATGATCTATATTTAAATATTATGAGCTTCTTTGATGTTCCCTGCGTATTCTTGCCTAGTGTGAAGGTCCAGAACACACGCAATTCTATTGCTGTACACGGGCTTGCAATCAACACAAACTCCCAGTTGTATGTCACACAACCATTAAGAATGTAAAACATTTCATATCTCACATAAAAATACCCTCATCTCGGGCTCTCTCTAGTTCTGATATTTTGTGTAGCCGTGATTTTCATCTCCACCATTAGTGCCCATTAGTAGCTGCTTTGGCCCCAATCTCCTGAAATGCACCCCTTAACTTTGCTATTTCTCCGTTTGTTCAAATATAATAATAATAATAATATATTTTATTGTCATTGCACATAAGCGCAACGAGATTTGGTATGCAGCTTCCATCCGATGTCATAACTTAAATAACTAATAAAATTTAGATTTAGATACCCCGAGAACATGGTTTGTAAAAAGAACATTAAAACAGTAAAACAGTCAAAAACAGACATGAAGCTGTTCCTAAGTCTGGTGGTGCGGGCGTAGAAGGCCTTGTAACGTCTGCTGAAGGGAAGTAGTCCATTACAAGGGTGTGAGGAGTCTTTATGGCTGACGACCTTCCTGAGGCACCGTGTGTGGTAGATGCCCTCCAAGGCTGGTAGCGGTGTCCCAATATTCCATTAAAGCCTGACTATTCGAACATCTGTCCTAATACCTCTACAGAGTGGGTATCTTTAATAAAACCTTCCTCTAGTTAGGGCTTACATCGTAATTGGTAAAGCCCTGGACAGCGTTGTAGAGCAGAGCAACCTAGAGGTACAGGCGCAGTGTTCCCAGAAAGAGGGGACACAGGGAGACAGGACGGTGAAGATGGTATTTGACAGACGTGACTTCATCAGTAAACATGTTGAGTACAGGACGTGGGACCTCATGCTGCAGCTGTGCAAGATATTGGTTAGACCACGTTTGGAGTACGCTGGATAGTTCTGGTCACCCTGCTATAGGAAGTCATTACACTGGAAATAATGCAAACAAGATTTACAGGAATCTTACCAGAACTGGAAGATTTGAATTATAAGGCACAACTGGGTAGGCTGGGATTTTTTACCCCATAGAAGGCTGAGGGGATGATTTTGTAGAAAAAGAACAAAATGATGAGAAGCATAGATAATAATAATAATAATAATAAGTTTATTTATATAGCACATTTATAGTCAATTTTCATTGACCCCAAAGTGCTTTACATAATTTAAAAATCAGTTCCATACAAAGCATAAAGATGGGTTAACAAAATAATAAAATGCATAAACAGGACACAACATGTAACATAAACATGATAAGGTTAATAAACTGTCACAGTCTTTTTCCAAAGTAGAGGAGTCCAGAAGTAGACATAGGCTTATTGTGAGAGCAGATAAATTTAAATGATCTGAGTTAATTTCTTCATGCAGAGAGAGGGTGATGGGTATATGGAATTAGCTGCCAGAGGAAGCTGTAGAGGAGAGCACAATGGTGATGGTTAAAAGACATTTAGACAGGTACATTGCTAAGAAAGGTTTTGTAACAGTCAAGGATAGACCTAGACAGCCACAGCAGGATATGCAACCATAGCTGAAACATTCCCCTCTCCAAGAAGGACATTGTCAACGCTGTACCATTATCTCTCATGGGTGAACAGACGCCAACCTTCCCCTTGGCATACGGGCCAAATGGAGGCAATTGGGACCAGCACAGTTAGGCAGCATCTCTGAGGGGGATAAGAAAAAGGCCTTTTTATGTTCTCCAGAGATGTTGCCCAACCTGCAGCACTCCAGTACTCCAGCACTTTGCGTCTATCTATGAGAAATGGTGCCTGACTAGCCGAGCATTTCCAGCACTGTTGTTTTGAGTAAGTTAACATGCTGATTCAGAATAACGTTGTTTACCAGTGTTTCTTTCTCCCGTTCTTTCAGCTTGGTCTTTGCCACTCCTCTATGCTGTGCACTGTTTCCCCAGAAAAGGTATGTTAACTTTCATGACTATGTTCCTCATGACTGTTCTGTTTCCTCTTGCAAATAATCATTAACTTTAAAGTAATATGAATACTAATGTTAAAAGCAATGCTAATTGCGGTGTTACAGGCATTGACTTTTGTGCTGGTCTGTGGACTCATGGGCACTGGTCTGTGGGCACAGATAACACCCCAATGTTCATTTGTTTTAGTCAAGTCTCCCTCTTATAGTTTATAGGAGAGGTGTGGGGCAAATTTTACACCAAGGTTGATAAGTGCCTGAAACACACTGGCTGGGGTTGGTGGTTGAGACTTTTACAACAGTGGCATTAAGGGCCTTTCCCACATGTGATTTTTTTCGGCGACTTGCCGGTACCCACCATAGTCGTAGCAGGTCGCCGAAAATCTTGAGAATGTTGAAAATCCAGCGGCGACCAGAAAAAGGTACGACTCTTTGGGCGACTACTCACGACCATACAGGCGTCACCCCCGCGACCTGTCAACCCTTGAAGAGACTTTTGGATAGGCACATAGAAATGCAGGGATATTGATTATGTGTAGGCAGATAAGAATTGGTCATGGCAACATATTCAGCAACCATGTTGTGGGCCGAAGGGCCTGTTCCTGTGCTGTACTGCGGTATGTTCTATGTTCCATCCTCAATGTCATGTCACAGTCAGCAGAAAACTAGGGCAGCACAGTGGCACAGCTGGTAGAGCTGAGACCCCGTTTCAATCCAGCCCTCTGGTTCTGTCTGTGGAGTTTACACGTTCTCCCTGTGACTGTGTGGGTTTCCTCCAGGTGCTCCGGTTTCCTCCCACATCCGAAAGACCTGTGCGCTGGTTGGTTAATTGGTCGCTGTGTAAAATTGCTCCTAGTGTGTGGGGAGTGAATGGTAAAGTGGGATAACAGAGAACTAGTTTGAACGGATGAACGTGGACCCAGTGGGCTGCAGGGCCTGTTTCTATCCTGCAGCTCGTAACTAAAACTAAAACTAAAAATCAGAAAGCAAAATGCTGAAGAGGTTGGTGGTGTGACATGGAGATGCTGTAAATACTGTCCACCAACAGTGTAAGTCGGGAGATGTCAGTCAGTGGAATGTTTCAGGTTAACGATATGATGTCAGATCCAGTTTATTGCAAAATCAGTGTTTTAATGTTGTACTTGATTAGTAGATGTTCCTGCAGTGAGTACATCGCCACCTGGTGGTGCTGCAATAGCCCGGTACCTCAGCTGCCTAGTTATGTGGCTAAATCCTGCAAGGATCGACGCATTGAAATTCCAAATAGCTATCCCATTGATCGGAAATTGGTATTTGGCGCACAGGAGCCCCATTTCTCAAATTTGCTTTAAAAGTTAGTGGATTCATAAGAATATTTATTAAACTATTATATAAGACCTTTTTTTAAAAAAAAAAGGAAAATGAAAGTGTGAAGTGGTATTAATGGGAGTAACGTCCAAATCTAGACCCAAGTGGCTGCAGCTGCTGGGACCTTGAGTAAACACGCAAACTGCTGGAGGAACTCGCCTAGTCGGGCTACATCTGTGGATAGACGACGTTTCTGGCCAGAAACCAGAAATGCCCCCTGTACTCCAGACTGATGGAGAGGAGGGAGTATAACTGTTGGAAAGCTGTGATAGGAAGGGACGGGGCACGAGCTGGCATGTGATAGATGCAAGATAGACACAAAAAGCTGGAGTAACTCAGCGGGATAGGCAGCATCTCTGGAGAGAAGGAATGGGTGACCTTTCGGGTCAAGACCCTTCTTCAGACTGATCCAGCTGAGTGGGGAGGGGGGAGTTGGTTGATACATGTTTCAGGTGGGAGAGAGGAGGATGGAGATGGTGACCATGGCTGGTGGCGATGAGTGGAGAGGTCAGTTCTATATTTCACTCACCACCTTCCTTCCTTATTAGATTCCACCATCTGCTCCGTGATGAGTCTTCTCTACTTATCACTTCCAGTTTTCTAAAGAATTCTCCAGCATTTTAATTACTATTTGAAATTTTTGAACCATTTAACATTTTTTTTAAAACCGCATCATACGTTTTGAATAGTTCAAGAATGTTTTAATATTTGTGGCGTCAGAAACATTCATAACTATTGAATATCTCCCTCTCCCTCTCCCTCTCCCTCTCCCTCGTTGAGAGGGTCAGTTAGTCTGACATCATGGTCATTTGGCACTGTTGCTTAAAGGTGGCCGTACAAGGCTGAATCCAGAGCAGTTTGCTAAAGCTAAGATGAACTAGTTGCTTGTCATGGGATGTATCTGTAGAAACACGGAGGGAAAGAAATCCTCATTGCTATTAACCAGTTTTACCTTTTTTATTTTCTATTTCCACAGCACCATGAAGGTTTCCAGACTTGAACCAGAACTTCAGGCTCAGATTCAGGCAAAGAATTCAGCTATTAATGTTGTATACTTCAACAAGGGCTTGTAGATTGTTGTCACATCAGCAGCCTGCCCAAGACCGTCAACCATTCACTTCAGCAGCAACAGTAACTGTCCCTTCAATTGTGTGAATTGATCACCGTCCAATCTGCCCCTCATAGTTTCTTGAAAGTCACCCTGGGAGGGTGAAGTATCCTTGCTGAAGGTAAGGATGCTGGTTGCGACAAAGGGGTAAAGAAGACTCACTTGTATCATTGGACATTGTAACATTTATAATTGAGCAGAACTTGACAGATGTTTAAACATCATGCACAGTGGAAATTAAAGATTAGAAGGTTTTCCAGGAGCCAATCACTGACTGGAAACTTGGGATTGGCAAGTTTTTTTGTATTACTGGGATTGGGTATAAATAATTGATACCAAACTGCAGAAGTGATCATGATGAACACACAACTGCTAACTTCTCCATCCACTCAGGGAATCTGTAACTCATCCAGTCCAACGCATGCCTGAACTTAAAGTTAAAACTTCCCACATTCATTTCTTCCAAAAAAAACCCACAGCAAATCCCACAAATGTTAACTTTGAACAAGCACTCTCTTGCTATATTTTTTTAGTTCTAATCATCCATAATGATTTGTGGGCAATTTTTTGTCCCACCATCTGTCAGTAACCCCCACCATGTCCCCGCTATCGCTTTTGTCCATCTACACCAATCCCATTTGTGATTGGTATTTTCCCCCATGCTATCTTAAATTCAACCATCTGTTATCTTCACGGTCTTTGCAGTGTCCTCCACAGTGAAGACTGATAAAAAAAAATTGAAATAACAAATCGTCCATCTTGTTTCCTGTTATTAGTTCACCAGCCTCATTCTCTAGAGTTCCCAACCTTACTGTTGCTGCCTTCTTCCATTGATACATCCATTAGCACTCTTCTTTAATATTACATGTACATTTTCTCAGAATTAATTTTTTTCCTTCCTATGAGCTTTTTAAATCTTTAGTGCCTAAGCTTCCTGTCCTCTAACTTACCACGATCCCTTTCCACTTTGTATACCCAATTTTTCAATTTAACATAATCTTTGACTTCCTTTCTTCATAAATTCTAGGAGCAGAATTAGGCCATTCAGCCCATCTAGTCTACCCTTGCCATTCAATGATGGCTGATCTATCTCAATCCCATTCCCTTGCCTTCTCATAACTTTTGACACCCTTAGTAATCAAGAATTTGTCAATCTCTGCCTTAAAAATATCAATTGACTTGGCATCCACAGCCGTCTGTGGCAATGGATTTCCCAGATTCATCGCCCTTTGACTAAAGAAATCCCCTTTCTAAAGATACGTCTGTTATACAAATTTATACAATTTTGAGTGTACTTTATACGATTGTTTCTCAGTTACATGGTTATGCCTCATGGTCACATCGAGGCAGCTGTCTGTTCCTCTTGAAGACCACTTATCTCCAGGGATGCTGAAATGGCAAATACTCAAAAGCACTGAATGGCCCCACACAAGACACAAAAAACATGTGAAATGCACAAGCCTAGCTCCTGCTAAGATTCCATGTTGAAGCCAAATGTATTTAAGATACTTTAAAGCATCTTAATATATTCTACTTTTGAGAATCAAAAGTATAAAATATAAATATTTTGTGATTTTTTTTCTTTTTAAGTTTCTCTGTATAATGAAAGTAAGTGACTTGCTGATAGTGGGTTTACTGGTGTCTCAGTATTGCATGTTAATGTCCGTGGGTGTGGAAGTTGTAAGATTAGTAGAAGGAATTAGAAGTTTAGTTTACAGAGTAGTTGTAAATGGAATCCGGTGTATTGTAACCAGGTTTAGCTTGTGCTGTGGACTCAGGAAGCATTATGGTGACGAGACAAACAGGTTTCATATTTAATCAGAGCACAGAGTTACGAGTGTTTTATTGTCAAGTGTCCCGAAACGGAACAATGAAATTCATACTTATAGCAGCACAGCAGATATCTAAACAGTACTTTATAAAATCCATGATAAACAACAACAAAAATCAGTATACATAAGAAAAAACAATCAGATAGATAAATAGACAAGGATGCACTCCAGACAATAAATAGACAATAACTGTTTGTGTGGAATGGTGGCGGAGTTGTAGGTTTGCTGCCTTACAGTGCCAGAGACCCAGGTTTGATTATGACTACATGTGCTATCTGTACAGTGTTTGTATGTTCTCATGACCATGTAGGTTTTCTGTGGGTGCTCTGGTTTTCACCCACACTCCAAAGAAGTACAGTTTTGTAGGTTAATTGGCTTTGGTAAAAAAATTGTAAATTGTCCCTAGTATGCAGGATAGTGCTAGTGTACGGGGGATCGCTGGTCGGCGCGGACTCACTGATTTTGCACTGTATCTCTAAACTAAATAAAACAAACAGTCCTGGTTAATAAAGAGCGACTGCTTTGAAGCGGAAGGTAGATATAAAAATGCTGGAGAAACTCAGCGGGTGAGGCAGCATCTATGGAGAGAAGGAATTTGAAGAGGGGTTTGATTGGCAGACTGCCTGTTGAGGGCAAGGTGGAGGGGTAAAATCGAACCTGTATCCACCTATCACATGCCAGGCTTTGTCCTGCCATTGCCTCTCTTTCCCAGTTTTCTCCCCCTACTTGGCTTAGTCTGAAGAAGAGTCCCAGCCTCTCTGTACCCTCACAGATGCTGCCTCACCCACTGAGTTCCTCCAGCACTTTGTGTGTAAAGGTGTTTCCAGTTTTGCTTCTTTCATTAAATTCCAGCTCTGTAAAATAACATACTTTCATGAGCTTTTATGGAAAAGCTTTAAGAATCGTGAAATTAATACATTTTTGACCAAAGCCTTTGCTGAAGTAATGCACATTGATCTGTTTCTGTTCTACTGGGTCCAGGCCAACCCATGCAAGGTCAACAATAAAATGGTAGTCACTTCCATGTATAACAATTGGCAGGGTTGTCATTACAAGATGTAACAAAGTACCTTCCTTCACAACCACATTCTGTGGTGTATAGGATCTATGGGACAGCTCCCACAATTAGTCAACCTTGGTTTGGAATTGGGGTCTTTCTCAGGTCAATTACATCTACCTCTTCCCCCATGCCCAGTGGGAAAGGTCACCCAAAGAGATGAGTTTCCTAGAAAGCTGCTGAAGCTCGGGGATCAAGAGAAAACAACTAGGTCCACCACCCATTTTCCAGCACTCTTGTTTCCGGAGCCCTGCTGGAATATCCGCTTTGCTGGACCGACAGTGGTCATGGGCTTCGAGAGAAGTCAAACATTACCAGAACGGTCTGCCTAGGATGCTGAAGGGCCGAGATACCGGCCCACAAATTCGGCCTCGGAGGTTGGCTATGGGAACAGATCTGTTGGCTGGGGTTCCAGAGCCCTGGCTGCAGGGGGCAAATTTGACCCGGCCGCGGAAGACCCGATGAGGTCATGATTGGCCACCTCACCCGGCCCAGGCACCACATTTTCGAAGGGGACTTCCAGCGGGGATTTCAAGTGTGCTCTCGTAATTTTGTCTGGATTAAAGGAGGTGCCGGACCATCAGTTGCCAGAAAATCGGTGGTGGACCTGTAGTTAGAAGAGTTTAATATATATATGTCCATGTAAGCACAATCAGGCCAAAAGAATCCACGTGCTTTAGCTATACAAGTTATGGAAACAGAACCAACCACCCCCTCCCCAGGTACTTTCTCCTGCAACTGCAAGAGATGCAACACCTGTCCCTTTACCTCCCCCCTCGACTCCAACCATGGACCCAAACAGTCTTCCAGGTGTGGCAGAGGTTCACTTGCACCTCCTCCAACCTCATCTACTGTATCCGCTGTTCCAGGTGTCAACTCCTCTACATCGGCGCAGTCTTGGCAATCATTTCGCTGAACACCTCTGCTCAGTCCGTCTTAACCTACTTGATCTCCCGGTGGCTCAGCACTTCAACTCCTCCCTCCCATTCATTCCCAATCTGACCTTTCTGTCCTGGGTGAGGCCCAGCGCAAATTGGAGGAACAGCAACTCGTATTTCGCTTGGGTAGTTTACACCCCAACGGTATGAACATCGACTTCTCTAACTTTAGATAGCCCTTGGTTTTTCTCTCCATCCCCTTCCCCTTCCCAGTTCGCCCACTAGTCTTACTGTCTCCGCCTACATTCTATCTTTGTATCGGCCGCTCTCCTGACATCAGTCTGAAGAAGGGCCTCAACCCAAAACGTCGCCCATTCCTTCTCTCCAGAGATGCTGCCACACCCGCTGAGTTACTCCAGCATTTTGTGTTTACCTTATATCCTGCAAATACCATTGAAAAGCAGCTGAAAATATTAACAGATTAACATTACTGTCTAATTAAAGTCCCCAGTCACACTCCTAATTGCTGCAGGATCACAAGAGTTGCAAATCAAATTCACTCATTAATTCTTGGTTTATATTCCTGGCAGGAAGCTACCTATTTGTAAGCTGGAGCTGAAATGTAAATTAAAGTTTCCTTGGAGAAAGGTACCTTGGATAAACAGATAAATGGAGGAACAGTAATGCCCTCCCTAGTGAAACAATAATTAATGGTTCCATTAACACTTCAGGTGGAACAATTAGCAACAATTGGTGAAGGAATAAAGTTGAATCTCCATGGCCATTGATTAATGCACCTTAGGCCATTGAGAGGCCCTCCAGTCTATTGTGGCAGAGAGGACTAACAATGAGTAGATGGATTGTAATCATCGTCTAAAGAAGAGGTATTTACCGTTCAGGACCCATTTTTAATGCCGGAGAGCAAGTCGACATTGATTTGTGTTACCAGTCCAGGCAAATCATACGACATACATGTACAATCAAAGCATACATGAGCACAAGTGACGCAAAAAGAGAAAGAAAACCGTTATTAGTCTTATGAAATTACTGTTTAAAATTACTGTTACTATTATAGAGAAAGTGCAGATAAAAAAAGTGCAAGGTAGATTGGGGGATTGGGACTGTACATCTTTATCCAATTGAAGCAGACCATGTGCAGTTCTGTTACAACTGGCTATTACATTGTTATGCTATTTCCAAAGCTAAAGTGTGTTTATTTATGTGGCAGTTGTGATTTTTGTTGCCTGTATTATATCATTCATGTACTCCTGCTAGTGATAATTCCAAATCAATTCTGTGATGTTTCAAACAACATTGAAAATGTCGAACTCTCAGCAAGCTCTCTCTCCCCCCCACAGGGCAGATTGGCGTTTTAAAGTTCTAAAGATAAATGTTGGCACAATCTACCTTTTTGAACGAGGCCAGTCACAGACTTGGCCAGCAATTCATTGAAATTCAGATGCCATTTTATGCTCAGAATTATCCGAGTGTTGTGAAATGGAGAACTGGGACTTAAAGCACCAAGGGGTGTGATCTTTTAAGTCAGTGTGTTTTGGAAAATTCATTATGTGACTGCAGGCATCAGTGCCCCTAATTATCCCAAGTGATCCTCTTGGGTAACGGAAGGGAGGCAATTAATAAGCGACCACAATGATACTTGATCAGGTATTGGCGTTATCAAGTCAAGTCACATTTATTTATATAGCACATTTAAAAAACAACTCTCGTTGGCTAAAGTGCTTTACATTTGTTATAAGAATAACACAACAAAACAGACTACATTCATATATACATGTAGCCCTCACTCAGAGGACGTCAGGAAAGGCTTGGGAGTATAGATAAGTCTTTAGCCTTGACTTAAAATAGTCGATGGAGGGGGCAGTTCTGATGGGAATGCAGATGCTATTCCACAGCCTAGGGGCTGCAACCGCAAAGGCGCGGTCGCCCCTGAGCTTATGAATTATCAGAGCTATCAAGCCCTAAATGTCATATTGTCTACAGCAGTGCACTCCCAGAAAACACTGAAGAATACCTTAGTCTAATTATTGAAGCATTTTCTACTTAAATTGCTGCACCAAAGAGCAGATGATTGAAGACAAATAGGTGATTCGCTGCTGTTCCCTATTGGTTTATTATATAAAGCAGTGTTAGAACTATTTAAAATATGAGCTATAAAATAGCCACTGGTTCAGGGTTCGTTCTCCCATGGACTTTTACTTCATCCCCTATCAGGTTGGACTTGATCTCGACTCCAAACCTCCTTAGATCAGGAGCAAAATGGTTTGGGAGAACTATGGTATAAATGTACATGTGTTAAGTTTATGAAGCCAAGTATTATTGTGGTAAAAATGAGTATCTGCCATTACCCAAATGACTTCTGTATGCGTGTTTAAATTATATGTTGTGGATGCCCTGTGTTGTATTTTGTACAACTGTTATGGTGCAATAAACTGAATGTGTTAGAGTGGAGCCATTGTTACTAGAAAAATGGGAAATAAACCTTACTTTAAAATTGGCTGTGCTTGTTTACGTTTATTTTCTCCCCTTTTTTGAAGGTTGCAATTGATGCCAGAAAGTGATTTGCTTACAGCTGCAGACTTCATACTAAGTGAACTTCAGGTTATGTAGGAAGGAACTGCAGATGCTGGTTTAAATCAAAGATAGACACAAAATGCTGGAGTAATTCAGTGGGACAGGCAGCAGCTCTGGAGAGAAGGAATGGGTGACATTTCAGGTCAACGCCCTTCTTCAGTCTGAAGAACTTCTTCAGGTTGCTACCTAGAATTTTTTTTGCATGAATTGTCAGGAGGCTCATCTGCTGCTATGTTTGAATTTGCAATGACTAGTTTGACCTGCTCTGTTAGTAATACCCTGCTAAGCTCCCCTGCACCCGAAAGCCACCGGAATATTTCTATAAGTATCAGTGGATCCACTGATGTATCAAGTCTTGTCTTTAGAATTGCAGCTTAGATGGGGCATCGTGGTCAGCATAGATGAGTTGGGCCGAAGGGCCTGTTTCCGTGCTGTCTGATTAATCTCAAAAGTAGGCATCATGGATTTTTTTTTAGGGGTCAATTATGATGCATTATCGTTAATTTAAGCTTAGCCGAAATAGTGAATATAAACAGATTCCTTGCTGGTGCTTTGATGGTGCAATAAACTGAATGTGTTAGAGTGGAGCCATTGTAACTGGAAAAATGCCAACAGGAAGAAAAAAATGATTTGCATTTATGTTCTACCCGAGAGATGTTTGTAGCCTTTGACGTATTTTCCAAATAATTGTTGCAATATTTGAAGCATAGCAGTCAAACTGGCTGGAGGTGCTCAGTATCACTGGAGAAAGGGAATAGGTGACGTTTTGGGTAGAGACCCTTTCTCTGTTCTGTTTCACATGGTGCGATAATAACACAGAGGTCATTTTGTTTAGGACTCAGTTGAGGATTTTGAATGGTTAGAATACAATGGCGCAGCTGGTAGAATCGCTGTCTCACAGCGCCAAAGACCCGGGTTTGATTCTGGCCTCGGGTGCCGTCTGTGTGCAGTTGACATGTTCTCCTTGTGACTGCGTGGGTTTCCTCCGGGCCCTCCGGTTTCCTCCTACATACTGGGTTTGTAGGTTAATCGGCCTCTGTAAAATTGCCCTGAGTGTGTAGAGAGTGGATGAGAAAGTAGGATAATGAAGTACTAGTGAGGTCATGAAGAGTGAATGGGTGATCAATGGTCGGTGTTCACTCAGTGTGCTGTGTCCATGGGAGCTTTGGAGGCCTTTGGAGAATAGTTGGCACTGAGGGTGCTCGTATGTGCTCTTGATAGTACTGTCAATTTGTAAGGTAAACCTTATAATACACTTTAGGGATTGGGGGGGGGGGGGGGGGGTGTCCGTTATTGCCGATTGTCCACTATAATCAAGTAAAGGATTACCATTGTATAAATAATAGAAACAAACAATAGTAACTCAACGGGTCAGACGGCATCTCTGGCGAACATGGATAGGTGCCGTCTCGGGTCAGCCCCTTCTTCAGACTCTCGGTTTGGAACTGGGCCTGGGATCCAGGTGAGCTGATGGCCGGGGGAGAGACAAGGATGGGCGCAGTCACTGGTCGTGGCCCGCCGGCAACTGGTGTGCAGGTAAGGGTCGGCAGTGGTGGGTGCGGTGGAGGGACGGCACTGGCTGGGAGTGGCATTGGCAGCCCAGCCTTACAGTGAAGGTCAGCAGGCCAGTCCGCTAGAATCAAAATCCTATATGAAGAGGTCTGTAAAAACAAGGATTTACTGTAATTTGATGGTGGTTGTTTGCAAACTGCAAGTAAAGCAGTTTTGATAAATACTAAATAAATAGTAATTATGGAATAAAAGCTCCATATAGATGAAAGGAGGGTGTAGGAAGGAATTGCAGATGCTGGTTTACACTGAAGATGGACACACAATGCTGGAGTAACTGAGCAGTTCAGGCAGCATCACTAGAGAAAAAGAAAAGTTGACGTTTCGGGTCGTGTCTGAAGAAGGGTCTCGACCCAGAACATCATCTATTCTCTTTTCTCCAGAGATGCTGCCTCACCTGCTCAATTACTCCAGAATGTTGTGTCTGTCTAAAAGAAAAGAGGGTGTTGGTTGTACATCTTGCATAACATCACCCCCCGAGTGAAGACTTTGTTGGATGGACACTGAGAGGACTGCTAGAATGAAAACGAGCACCAGGAATGTAATAACACATCTTTAATTGGCTGCCCTGGTATTTTGACTGTCCACTGACCATCAATATATCAGGTGGGGTTATATTCACCAACTATAATGTGCAGGTTATACATGAACTGTCTTGCTGTTATCTACCATAGGTAATAGTTACACAATTCAAAGTCTTCTGCAAACATATTCAGATAGTTACACAGCAACAAAAAGTACAGGTGTCTTCATGTTGTTCATCTTAAAGGTGGGACACAATTACATTATAAAGCCCCCAAACTAATTTTTTGCTTAATATTTCTTTAGGTTGTAATAGATTTGCTCCACCACCTGTTGCCCTGGGAAAGGTCCTGTGGGTTACGTCCGTGCCCGGGTGTCCCTTGATAGAAAACACGCGATGTCATAGAAACATAGAAAATAGGTGCAGGAGTAGGCCATTCGACCCTTCGAGCCTGCACCGCCATTCGATATGATCATTGCTGATCATCCAACTCAGTATCCTGTACCTGCCTTCTCTCCATACCCCTTGATCCCTTTAGCCACAAGGGCCGCATCTAACTCCCTCTTAAATATAGCCAATGAACAAACCTCAACTACCTTCTGTGGCAGAGAATTCCAGAGATTCACCACTCTCTGTGTGAAAAGAGTCCACAGACACCATGGGGGATTTCCTGGACCGCGGGGGGTGATGTGATGCATAATTGTGGTGGGTGTGTTGTTAATGTTTGTTTTGTAAATTTTATTATTGTGAATAATTGAATAAATGTTGGTTTGATAATAAAAAGATTTAAAAAGGTAGAATGTTTGAGTCCTTGAATCGAGTGAATTAGAAATTAACTGCAGAATGCAGTTATATGACCCCAATCTTCAGAAGTTCAACCATCTGTTCTGTATTTGACATGAAAGCACAGGTTATAATTCCTCATCATTAATTAAACTGCATAATAATATTTCTGTATTTTTCCCTTCTACGTCCAACAGTTCAATGACCCTTTCCCTTGAGACCTGGAACCTGACTGTTTTACAGCTGAGCAAACGATATAAAGATAATGTGTCAAGCAATTAGTGTTATGAACTAAGTGTCAGGTGCAGCCTGCCTTATTGAGTTGCTGATGAAATAGTAATATAGTTTTATATTGACTGAAATCAATGTGAAAGTTGGAGGACATACAAATGATGTAAAGTACAGAGCACACCCACTGGGATTAAGATGCATTAGGACCAAATGTCATAAAAGGGAACTTTTATACTTCATGTTTTAAAAAGATGTAATGTAATGTAACAGATTTTACATGGGCGGCACGGTGGCACAGCGGTAGAGTTGCTGCCTTGCAGTGTTTGCAGCACTGGAGACCCAGGTTCGATCCCGACTACAGGTGCTGTCTGTACGGAGTTTGTACGTTCTCCCCGTGACCGCGTGGACTTTCTCTGAGACCTTCGGTTTCCTCCCACACTCCAAAGACGTACAGGTATGTAGATAAATTGGCTCGGCAAATGTAAAAAATTGCCCCTAGTGTGTGTGTGTGTAGGATAATATGCGGGGATTGCTGTGGGCCGAAGGGCCTGTTTCCGCACTGTATCACTAAACTAAAAAAACTAAATATGAAGTATAAAAAGAAAACCACACAAGTTACGGGGAGAACATACTAACGCCGTACAGACGCTGTAAGGCAGCTACTCTACTGTTACTTGCCACACTGGTGCGCACCAGGATGCCAGCTGATCTGCCGAGTGTGACTTCAGTACGGTTTTATAGTCTCAGTTGACAAGATTACACAAAAACGTGACTAACAGTAAAACGAGGTCTTGATCACAGAATGCTCAGAAAGACTTGGATAACTAGACTTGGGTGCCTTACATAGTCTCTGGTGATCCCACAAGCTTGTGAATAAGGTACTTTAGAAATGTATTTGCTTTTGAGAGGAACATGTCTGTCAATTTGTGTTCTGGAAGCTCTGATAAGCTGTAGTCCTAGAGTCAAACAGCATGGAAACAGGCCCTTTGGCCCAACTTGCCCCACGACGCCCAATATGACCCTTCTACACTAGTGCCATCTGCCTGCATTTGGCCCATATCCCTCTAAATCCATCCTATCCATGTACCTGTCTAAATGTTTCTTAAACATTAAGATAGTAATAAGGCAATAGATAGTTGTAACAGTGGTGGGATTGGGACCAGAAATGTATTTTTGTGGTATAGGAAGAAACTGAAGACACACACAAAGTGATGGAGTAACTCAGTGGGTCAGGAGACATCTCTGGGGAAAAGGAACAGGAGACGTTTTGGTTTGGAACCCTTCTTCAGACTGAAAGGAAAGCCGGTGGGGGACTGGAAGTAGGAAAAGGCCAGAACAAAACAGGGCCGGCAACAAATGACCAAGGAAAGATGGAGTCGATAATGGCCAATTGTTGGCTGGGGATGAGATGATGATGAAGGGATGCGAACAGTGGAACTAGTAGGATGTCTAGGTTGGGGGTGGGGGGCAGGACGGGGGAATGTACTTATATGAAATTAGAGAAATCAAAGTTCATACTGCTGGATTGTAAACTGCTCAAGTGAAATATGAGATGCTGTTCATCCAATTTGCCAAAACAATGGCAATGGGGAGTTGAAATGGTTAGCAACCGGGAGATCCCTTCGACCCTGGCTGGACCAAGCAAAAGTGTTCAGTGAAACTGTCGCCGAGTCTACGTTTATTCTCGACTACGTACAGGAGTGCATATCGGGAACTGTGGATGCAGTTGATGGCATTAGAGGAGGTACATGTGAACCTCTTCCTCCCCGAATCCAAGAATTGTGAGTTCAAATCCCACTCTGGAAACTTGAGCTTGGAAATGTAGACTCAATGAAGTATGCAAGTATACTGGCATTGTCACCTTGGGGATTAGATGGAGTGTTCATCAAAGGCGGATGGAGTGCTCTACCACGGGTAGATATGGAAAATCCTAGTACTGTTTCAGAGGAAGGAAGTGAAGTTTTCCTTTGTGGCCTGAATGGCATTTATCTCTCAATCTGTATTTCTAAAACAACCTGGCAGTTTTGGGAGCTTGTTGCTTATTCTTACATTACAGTGATTAGTATTCCCAATGAGCTTCATTTGCTGTTGAGTTGTGGGACATCCAGCAGTATTGAAGGTTGACTATGTTTAGTTTAGTTTTTAAGTTTAGAGATACAGCACGGAAACAGGCCCTTCGGCCCACCGAATCTGCACCAACCAGCGATACCCGCACATTAACACTATACTACACACACTAGGGACGATTTACATTTACACCAAGCCAATTAACGTACAAACCTGTACATCTTTGGAGTGTGGGAGGAAACCGAAGACTTCGGCGAAAACCCACGCAGAACGTACAAACTCTGTACAGACAGCACCCGTAGTCGGGATTGAACTCGGGTCTCCAACGCTGCAATCGCTGTAAGGCAGCAACTCTACCACTGTGCCACCGTGGCCGCCCAGGTTACAAGTCTGTCCAAAGCCATATCACGTTAGGAAGGCAGATCAACTGCTCCTTGTTTTTTATTAAAGTGTGAATGCGCTCATCTGAAACTTATTATTCTACATCCATGACAGCTTGATTAAAGAATTGAAAGAAGATTTCACTCAATGTAGCCCATTAAATATTAAATTATGCACTTAGCTTTTCCTAATGAAGTAAGCTTTGCTTGGCATTCTTGATGAAATAATAACTTTGTAATGGATTTCTAATTCCCTTTCCAGAGGAAACGCAATTAAAAACAGAAAATGACTTTAAACAAAAGAAGAAAAGAATTAAAATGGCAATGGAAAAATTGACTACTGGCTGCCAATAGCTTTGTCATTTAATTGTTCACATTATACTGGTTCCCTACTAAAAGTCAGCAAACAAGTTTGACATACTTTTTAATCTCTGGGCAGTGATCCCAAAATACAGTCTCAATGTACATTGAAAGCAAATAATATGTAAAACTGCTGTGAGTTAGCCGACAATCTATACAATGCAAGAAGGAGAATGAAATACAGTGTTCTTGTTACTAACTGGCAGGGTTTTCATGCAGATTCCTGTTCAAACATTGAGATGACAATTTGAGCCTCTGAAGCTGTTTGTGCTTTCATGATCTTAGCTTCCTTTAAACTTGTGCTACTGCCTTTTTCCTGGGAGCAACATTTCGGCATCACATTCTTCGGGGTGGAACCTGGATATTAGGGAAACAGTGTTTTAACATCATTAGAATTCCTGGGCACAGCATTTCAAGTGGTGATGGCAATGTGCGGTGCAGCAATGCAGGACTGAGCTCTCAGATCATAGCAAAAGCTGGATGAGCCATTTTCCCTGTGTGCATGGGACTTTTTAAATTCCTGGCACTTGCCACTCTCTGTGTAGAACTTCCCACACATCCATATTAAAATTTCCACCTCTGACCCTAAAGCTACAGTGTCTCCTTCGAGATAGCATACAGGAGATAGTTTCCCAAGAAAAGGTCCCAGGCCACTGTCCCTCAGACAGTACAGAAAAACATTCAGTTATTTACATATGCATTTAATCTACATTGGCTGAGATTGATCAGTGAAATTCAGAACAGAAGAGGCATAAAAAGAACTGGTGCAGATAATGAGTCAGATTAAGCATCAACTCTAGTTACTCGTGAAGGATAAGGATAATTTCAACAAATTTAATTACTCAATAACTAATAATACATTGCAAAAAAAAACAAAATTAGCAGACTCAGCCTAAAAAATATCAGAAATAATGAAAACATATCTTCCACATTCTAAGATGCTTTAAGTTAATTGAATTCACTTGTCATTTATCTTTGATAAGATCATATTTCCTGCAAGATCCATTATTAAAGATTAACGCAGTGCTTCAGATCGGGATCCTTCCTCAGACTGTGTCACTTTCAGTCTGAAGAAATGACCCAACCTGAAACGTTACCCATCCCTTTTCTGCAGAGATGCTGCCTGACCCACTGACTTACTCTAGCACTTTGTGTCTATCTTTGGTATGAACCAGCATCTGCAGTTCCTTTCTGCACACATCCATTACTACAGTCTGAAATTAAACAGTAAATCACCGATTATTTTTACAGGACTGAAACAAAAAAATCTTAAAGATTCTTTTAAAATAAAAACCAGTCATAAAATTAATGCTCTTGGGTTAAATCACATATTTGGGTCCCTGGAAGTCAATCTAACCAGAACCATAATCAAAATGGCCCATTCTGAATCACACACTGGAGAATTTTAGGGAGTCATTTTTATGAAACGTACAATTTTGGGCAGAAAAATTGTCAGGAAAATTATGAAAAAAATAATTATTTTTATGTCATATGGGTTTAATTAGGATTTGATTTTGCAAGTTCAAGTGCAAATGTATTTGTCACATCATGCACTCTTGGCATAAAACCTGGAGTGTATACTCTGTGGATTCAATTTATAAAGAGCTTTATTGCTAGTGAACCAACTTATTTTTTCCTGGGTTCAAACAATCAGGAAATCATTCCAACAAACATTGGAAAACTCTTGCTTTCCTCTCATTAACTTTGTGATACTGAATCTTTAACATGGAGTTAGTAAAAGCTTACATCATAGATTTCATCTGAATCTGTATCCATGGGTATATTCAAGCATAAGGCAGCAGGGACAGCATATGTTGAATCCAAAGATGCATTATCTGAGTACAAAAAGAACAACATTCAAGCAAGCCAATGGTATGCAAGATAACATAAACTATCCATGTTTTAGAAGGATGAAGGAGGACCTCATTGAACCTTACCAAATAGTGAAGGCCTGTTCAGAGTGGATGTGAAGAGGGTGTTTCCACTAGTGGGAGAGCTTAGGACCAGGGGGCACAGCCTCAGAATAAAGGGTTAGACATATAGAAAGATTAGGAGGAATTTCTTTAGTCAGAGGGTGGAGAATCTGTGGAATTCATTGCCACAGAGGCTGTGGAGGCCAATCAATGGGTATTTTTAAGACAGAGATTGACAGATTCTTGATTATTAAGTATGTCTGGGGTTATGGTGAGAAGGCGGGAGAAAGGGGTTGTGAGGGAAAGATACATCCGCCATGATTGAATGGTGGAGTAGACTTGATGGGTCGAATGGCCTAATTCTGCTCTTAACTGAAATGAACTTATGAATTAAAAAAAACCCCATCGTGAAGCAGCCCACCAAGTCCATGCCGGGTATCCATTCACACTGGTTCATGAGTCAAGAGGGCTTAATTGCCATATGAACTGAAAATGGAACAATGACATTTATACTTGCGGCAGCATAACAAGTCTGTAAACACAGTACTCAAAGATGACATAATTAACAAATAAAATTCAATATATTAAAAATAACTCTAATATTAGTGCAAAACCAAAGCGCCAGGTCCCTTATGCAACAAAGACAGTTCATAGTTTTAAATTTAGTTGATCTTTGTAGTGTTCAAGAGCTTGATGTTTGCTGGGAAGTAGCTGTTCCTGAATCTGGGTCACAGTTTTCAGACTAGACTCCTATTGCTTCTTGCCAATGGCAGGAGTGAAATGAGAGTGTGGCCAGGGTGGTGTGGGGCCTTGATGATGCTGGCTGCAGTTTTAAGGCAACACCTCCATAATATACCTTTGATGGTGGGGAGGTCAGTACCACTACATTTTGTAATCTCCTTCATTCCTCGGTGTCCGAGTTGCTGAACCAGGCCGTGATGCAACCTGTCAATATGCTCTATACTGTGCACCTGTAGAATTTCAAGAGACTGTTCGTTGATGTACCAAATCTTTTCAATCTTCTGAGGAAGTAAAGGTGTCGATGGGCTTTCTTTATGTTATCCCACTTTCTCATCCACTCCCTACACATTAGGGGCAATTTACAGAGGCCAATTAACCTAAAATCCCATACGTCTTCAGGATGTGGGAGGAAACCAGAGCACCCGGTGGAAACCCAAGCGGTCACAGATGAAAGTGCAAACTCCACACAGACACACCCGACATCAGAATCGAACGTAGATCTCCCGCACTATGAGGCAGCAGCTCTACCAGCTGCGCCACAATGTAATGTCCAATTGTATCATTTATTATTTCTTTGTCTCAACACTCCCTGGTCACAGTTCCAGAATTGCAGTGGACTCACTCACCAAAGTTTCTTCAACAGAAAATCTCCACCACCCCCAAAAAAAGGACAGGGGCAGTAATGGAAGACCTACTATCTGAACATCTCCTTCCAGATGGCACGCCCTTCCGGCATGGAAAATAGTTTTGTTTATTGTTACATGTACCGAGGCACAGTGAAAGGATTTTGTTGCATGTTAACCATGTACTGCAATCAATGGAGAAATACAGATTGAGATAAATGCCACCTGGAAGGAGATGTTCAGAGAGCAGGTCTTCCATTGCTGCCCCTGTCCTTTTTTTTGGGTGGTGGCGATCAGGATTTTCTGTTTTTTTTTAATTTATTGAATTCTCTTTGTTAAATAAGTCACCTTTGAGTACTGTGTTTACAGACTGGAAATCCTGGAATTCCTGATCTTACAGCCAATTGGAAGTACCTTCAACAGGACTGCTGTGGTTAAGATCAACACCTTAAGGGGAAATTCTGAATGGGTCCTAAGTGGCAGCAATGGAAGACCTGCTATCTGAACATCTCCTTCCAGATGGCATTTATCTCAATCTGTATTTCTCCATTGCCACTTTCATTTCACTGCACATCTCGTATGTGCATGTGACAAATAAACTTGACTTGACTTGACTTGAAGTGGTGACTTAAACGATAACACCCACATCCCATGGGCGAATAAAACATACAAGAAAATCAATGGATGAATTTGCTTTGAATCATAACACATGCCTTTGAATAGATGACAGGCAATTTGCAGGACAAAAAAAATAATTTACAAAGTTAATGAAATGCTGGTTTTAACCTAATGGGACAAGACTACAAAGTCATGAATATAATGTTACGGTTGCACAATGCTCTGGGCGTATCCCAAGGGAACACTGCATTCAGTTCTATGCAACACACTGGAGGAAGAATGTTTTAGTCTAGGAGGGCCTGCAATGATGATGTTTCAACTTTATATAAGGACTAAATTATGAAGACTATTTACATTGTGTATAGTTGTATTTCAACTTAAACTGTTTTGCCACCTGTAATATAGCAATTCTACCCGATTTTACACCAGTTCTTAGGTGTCAATAATCATCTTACGTCCTATAATTTATCAATTAATTCGGCATGGCGGATCAGCAACAAAGTTGCAGTCTCACAACACCAGAGATCCGGGTTTGATCCTGACTATAGGTGCTGTCTGTATGGAGTTTGTACGTTCTCCCTGTGACCTACGTGGGATTTCTCCGGGTGCTCCGGTTTCCTCCAACACTCCAAAGACGTACATGTTTGTAGGCTAATTGGCTTCTGTAAATTGTCCCTAATGTGTGTTGGATAGTGTGATAGTGTGCGGAGATCACTGGTCGGTGCAGACTCTTGGGCTGAAGGGCCAGTTTCCACACTGTATCTCTAAACTAAACCAAACTAAACTAAAGTATGAACACTGGGGAAACTAGAGTAATTTAAGTTTTAATAGGGCTGATATTTACTCATCTACTCTGACCTTACAATGTGTTGCAGTTCAAGGGAGGCTTGGGGCAGGTCTTCACATAGATCAAATGATGAGCTGAACTGTCCCTATGCTTCAATTGCAAAAAATGTTTTTACCACTTTTTCTTTCAGAACATGGCCTTGCTTACCTACTTCTTTGATGCATGGCTTGGGCTTTGGCATAACGTATGGTTGTACAAGGTTACTTGTGTAATTCTGGCTTTCATTCATCCGAAGTGCATTGTATTGATAATTCCTGTGTGGTGAAAGCAGAGGTAAATGTCAAAATCAACAGTTAGCAGACATCAGGGGCCTAATCTTTCTGAATTGCACCTTTATAGGATTTAGGTTAGTCCACATTTGGAATATTGTGTGCAGTTCTGGTCACCCCATTATGGAAAGGATGTGAAGTCATTGGAGAGGATGCATGAGAGATTTATCAGAATGCTTCTTGTATTGGAGGGTATTACCTGTAAAGAGAGGTTGAACAAATTTGGATTGTTTTCTCTGAAACGTCAGTTGAGGGGAGACCTGATAGAGGTATATGAGGTAGATGGGGTAGACAGTCAGAACCTTTTTCACAAGGTGGAAATGTCAAAGATTAGAGGGCAGAGCTTTAGAGAAAGACAAAGATTAAAAGGGGATGTGGGGGAAGGCGGTGTTTTTTTTACACAGAGAGTGGTGGGTGCCTGGAACATGCTGCTTGGGGTGTTGGTGGAGGCAGATACAATAGTGGTATTGCTTTGTATGCTGTCTATGGACCTGGGCCCCATACAATTAACTTTCCATGTATCTGTGGCCATGCCAATCTGATTGCTTGTGAAGTAATAATCTCTTTTTCTTAATGCCAAGCAACTGAAAACCTAAATGTCACTATAAAGAATAATAGTTTGTCTGAAGAAGGATCTTGACCCAAAATGTCACCCATTCCTTCTCTCCAGAGATGCTGCCTGCCCCGCTGAGTTACTCCAGCATCTTTGTGTCTATCAATAGTTTGTATCAGCGTCTTTGGAACATTAAAAGTGCTGATACTGATGCTCAACTTTTTCCTTACTTCTCCTGATGATAAATGGTTGGCAAACCAACTGAAGGTTAATGTGAAGAGTTGGCCAGTTAGACACCTGCACAGTTCCTCCATCCATTAACACCATCTACTCTACACAACCTCAGAATGCTCCAAATGCATTGAATCCTTTTGAAGCGTATTGTACCACGATTAAAGCCCTTTATCTCTCAATGAGAATGCTTTACTGACATCTAGTGCTGATATTGAGTCATCCCCAAGGCCCAAAATAAATTCCTCCTCATCTCCTTTCTAAAGGTACGTCCTTTTAATCCGTGGCTGTGCCCTCTGGTCCTCGGCTTTCCCACGAATGGAAACATTCTCTCCACATCCATTCTATCCAGGTCTTTCACTTGGGTTTTTTCAGATTCTGACTACTTTGTTAGAATTGTTTCGCCGATCTATATTCAAAGTCTTGAAGAAGGGTCCCCACCCTTCTACAGAAACATATGGATCTTATAGAAATATATTTTAAAAAATTTAAAAATCTTAAGGGACTGGACACGCTAGATGCAGGAAAAATGTTTCTAATGCTGGGGGAAGTCTAGAACCAGGAGTCACAGTTTAAGAATAAGGGATAGGCCATTTAGGACTGAGTTGAAGAAAAATATTTTCACCCAGATTTGTGAATCTGTGGAATTATCTGCCACAGAAGGCAATGGAGGTCAATTCACTGGATGTTATCAAGAGAGAGCTAGATTTAGCTCTTGGGTCTAAAGGAATGGAGTACTGATTTAAGATGATCAGCCATGATCATATTGAATGGCGGTGCTGGATCAAAGGGCCGAATGGCCTACTTCTGCACCTATTCTCTATGTTCCTATGACCTGAAACGTCACCTATCCATGTTCTCCAGAGATGCTGCTTGACCTGCTGAGTTACTCCAGTACTTTGTGTCCTTTTGTGTATTAACCAGCACCTGCGGTTCTCTGCTTATTAACGCTGCTGTTGGCTATTTTAGGTAATAATTGTAAAACCATGTCTCACACTGATCGTGTTTTCTCAGGGGTGAATAAGTACAATGAGCACTTACCAAGATGCCGCCTCCATTTTCTCCCGGAGCACTAAAAACAATAAATGAATATCAGTCAATCATTGCTTCAGGTAACCTTATCGGAGGATCTCAAACATCCACACACCCGCCACAAATGATTGCCGATTGTCATATTTAGCTATTTTATTCAGTCCTCTAGTGCTTCTGAAAACGATGCTTCCCAAGTGTTTCTGGGTTGGGAAGGTGGGATTAAAAAAAACCCCATTGGCTTTAATTTACCGCTGTTTGCTATTTTAAATACGCTCATTAACACAAACAAGTAAATTGCTTTCTGAGTTATTTTAGCCTTGGCACAGTGCTGCCTCACATCAATCAAGTCAAGGACTGTACTGGGACCAGTAATTTGCCAAGTTGATTTCATTAACTTGAGGAAATTCCGTTTTTTTTTTCTCTGGCTATTTCTAAAAGCTGTAGTGCACAATGAGACTATGAACGAGTTGACTAATTTTCTGGCCACCTTTTTAATCTTTTTTTTTGCAGATCTATACTCAAAAAGGGCTAGATAGAGTGGATGTGGAGAAGATGTTTCCACTAGTGGGAGAGTCTAGGACCAGAAGGTACAGCCTCAGAATAAAATGATGTACCTTTAGAATTGAGGAGAAGTTTCTTTAGCCAGAGGGTGGTGAATCTGTGGAATTCATCACCACGGACAGCAGCAGAGACCAAGTCATTGGGCATTTTTATAACGGTGATTGATAGGTTCTTGCTTAGTAAGACCATCAGAGATTATGGGGAGAAGGCAGGAGAATGTGGTTGAGAGGGAAAAATAGATCAGCCATGATCGAATGGCAGAGGTGACTAGATGGGCTGTATGACCCAATTTTTGCTGCCACGTCTTATGATTTACTGAAAAGGAGCTCCTGACATTTTCTTGGGCAAGAGATTTGATCTGCTGGCTAGCAACTGGCTGGAGCAGCAGATGAATGGAGCCCCAGACACACAAGGAGCACCAAGACTTGCTATTTGTCTATTAAATAACGTATCATCCTAACTCTGACATATGCTACTAATTCTTTACTCTCACTACCACAAAATTCCCAAATATTGCTTCTGCGTGGGGAGCATCATTCGCAGAAGAACTTTAGGGATTCAAGAAAGAGATGGTCACAGTGTCGGAAATAAAAGAGAGGCCATTGATGGTCACATGGGCACAACAATAGCCTACAACATGGATGTTGAACTTTAATATAACACGGTTAAGTTATGTACAATAACCACCAGGGATAATTAGAGGTAGGAGAATGGGGTTGAGAGGAAAAAATACATCAGCCATGATTGAATGGCAGAGCAGACTTGATGTGCCAAATGTCCTAATTCAGGTATACTTTATTGTTATATAAAATAAGAGGTAAGTGCACTTGTGTGTACACTTGTGTATGCACATGCACACATAAATTCAATGCTCACAAATTCACGACCACATGCACACATGTTCACACATGCACAAATACCTGTGCGCACGCAATAACACTGAGACACCCACCTATGCACTGCACAGGCATACCACATGCACACATGCATTCACACATGTTCACACTTGATTACTTGGTATTTTCTCTATTCCTCCAGCTATTCCCCACCCCCCCCCCCCCCCCCCCCCCCCCCCCCCCCCCCCCCCCCCCCCAACGACCACCGCCTACTTTCAGTCTGAAGAAGGGTCCAGACCCGAAACATCACCCATCCTTTTTCTCCAGAGATGCTGCCTGACCTGTTGAGCTACTCCAGCACTTTGTGTGTATCTTTAGTTACTCACACATGTGTTGGTGGAACCACACACCTGCATGCACGCACAGAGTCAAAAACCTCTTTTCACTAAAAAAGAAACTGCTGGAGGAACACGGCCACTCAGCATCTGTGGGAGGAAATGCACATTTCAAGATGGGACCCTTCTTCAAACCTCCACTCTGAAATATCATCTGTTCATTTCCCTCTGCAGATGCTGCCTGACCCACTGTGTTCCTCCTGCAGTTTGTATTTTGCTCAAGATTTCAGCATTAACATTCTCATGTGTCTCCACCTTGTTTTCACTGATAAGGGGTGAAATCATTCTATTTCCGATTTGGGAGAAAAAAAGCTTCTGTTTATTTTTGTATCAGTGTCATAACGTGTGGAAACAGGCCCTTCAGCCCGACATTCCCACGCCGACCAACATGTCCCATCTACACCATTCCCATCTGCCTGCGTTTGGTCCACATCCCTCTAAACCTATCCTATCTACCTGTCCAAATGTTTTTTAAATTTTGTAATAGTACCTGCCTCAAATTCCTCCTACGGCAGCTCGTTCCATATGCCTACCGTCTTTTGTGTAAAAGTGTTGCCCCTCAGGTTCCTATTAAATCTCCCCCCCCCCCTCCCTCACCTTAAACCTATGTCCTCTGGTTCTTGATTCACCTCTGGGTAAAAGACTGTGTGCATATACTTTATCTATTCCGTTCATGATCTTCATACACTATTATAAGATCACACCTTATCCCCATCATTTTTTCCCCCAAAAGTATGAACTGCAGCCAAGGTTAATTTTGAAATAAAAGAATTTGAGTAAAAGCTAGATCTCCACAAGTCAGGCCTTCTGTAACCCGGGTTATGACTATATTTAGTATCTTTCCATTACTCTTACCTGCTGCCTTTTTGAGATCCTGGGCTCTTTCAATGTATGGCTCAACACTCTTACTTCCAGCCTTTGCGTTTATTTGGTCTTCATCATTTCGAGATATTTTATGCTGGTTCCTTAATTATTTAGAGAGGTTTATCGATAAGAACAAGGCATTAATTACGTTGCGATGTGACAGTGTTGGTATCAGATAACTTGATATAGTGAAGTAACATTACATTAAAAGACAACAGGACGGCATGTCAGCTGAGGGTTCCGCGAACATAATAGCCACTGTTCTAATATAATTACTGCAGTGCAAATTACATACCACGGGGACAAACCGAACTGTGTCTCAGAGAAAGCATTAATAAAATAAAAAGTTCAGCGTTGTATAAGAGCAAGGAATATAATTAGGCGTTGGGTAAATGGGGCCCTGCTGATTATTCTGACCAGGGATCATGAACAAAGATGAATTCTGACACCACCTTCAATTAACTTTTACAGCACATACTCTGCTATTTAATTGAAAAGTACCCAGTTAGCTTTAAAGCAGGGAGGTTCTAAGACTTTTATCTTTGTGGCCTGCTTAATTATTCGTAAGTGCAAACCTCCACCTCCCTCTTTTATAATCTTAAGAGCAACTTCAGCAGAAAATGCGGTGCCTGGAGTCCAGGCCGTTATGCAGTGGGTTCATGGGTGCTGCTCCACCTCCGTTCCCCCACTCAATTGTCCAATAGAGCATGAGATCAATAGATTCTCCAAACATCTATTGATCTCATGCTTGAGAATGATGAGTGAGCCTCCATCGTTCTTTGCAGAAGAGTCATAGTCACACAGATGGGAAACAGGCCCTTCGGCCCAACTTGCCCATGCTGGCCAAGATGCCCCATCTTCGTTAGACCCATCTGCCCATGTTTGGCCCATATCCCTCAACCTTTCCTATCCATATACCTGTCCAAATGTCTTTTAAATGTAGTTATAGTTCCTGCCTCAACTACCTCTGGCAGCTCATTCCATATACCTAGCACCCCCATGTGTGAAAAAGTTGTCCCTCAGGTTCCTATTAAATTATTCCCCTCTCACCTTAAACCTCCACCCTCTGGTTCTTGATCCCACTACTCTGGGTAAAAGACTATGCATTCACCCTAAATAATCCCCTCATTATTTTATACAGCTTTAATATCACCCCTCAACCTCATGTGCTCCAAGGAATAAACCTTAGCCTATCCAAACTCTCCCTGTAGACCAGACCCTCAAGTCCTGGCAACATCCTCATAAATCTACTCTGCATTCTTTCCATCTTATCGATATATTTCAATAACAGGGTGACCATAACTATTTAGCTCTCTCTACCCGCAATTAGCTCTGTGCATCAGCAAAGGAGTAACTTTTGAAAAAGTCTTTGCAGCATTATAGCTGAAAATTAATTTAACTAAGTTTTATACAGGTGGGGCCGATGGTAGCTGCCTCGCCAACGGTCTGTCTCGACGTTTTCCTTCTTTGTTATTTTAGTTTGTTATGTTTTATGTATGTTTTTGTTGTATATTATGGGGGGGGGGTGGGGGAAACTTTTTAAAATCTCTTACCTCGACGGAGATGCGACTTTTTCCATGTCGTATCTCCGTCCACCCCGTGCCCTAACATCGTGGAGCTGGCGGCCTCTACTGGGGACCGACTTTGGGAGCTCCAGCCGTGGGAGCCCGTGGAGTTAACATCGTGTAACTCCCGGTCCCTGGTTTAGGGACCAACTACGGGAGCTCCAGTCGCAAGAGCTTCGACCGCCCCGACGCGGGAGCTTCGATCGCCGACTGCGGATGGTTCGACTCCCCTCCACCATGGGAGAAAAGGAGGAAAGAAGATAAGACTTTATTGCTTTCCATCAGTGGAGAATGTGGAGGAGCCGCTCTGGTCGTTGTTTATGTCAAATTTTATGTAGTTGTGTGTCTTGTTGCTTTATTGGTATGACTGTATCAGAATTCCTCGTATGTTGCAAAACATACTTGGCTAATAAATTACGATTACGATGATCTGTATCTTATTCTGAATCTTTCACTGTATCTTGTAATAATTCTGCAGCTTACACTGGAAGCACGTTGCAGCTAGTTTCTGCGGTCTTGAAGGATTTATATTTCTTGCTTTCGTTCACTTACTCTGAATTATTTCGTGACAAGCTTTTAATTTGTGGCTTTGTCTTCCTTCTTCTATGCACTATGTAGGAAAAGAAATGTTAAAAATCATTTAAATCATCAAATACACCAACAAAATTCCCGCCAACTACGAAACAAAGAGGAGATACGAGAGACCCCAGGTGCTGGAATAGAGGGCCACCAACAATCTGGGGGAGAATCTCAGTGAGTCAAGCAGCATTAGTGGATGGAAAGGATTGCCCTGGTACAATGATTCAACTTTAAATGTCGATCGCGCCTTTTCACCCATTGATGCTGCTTGACCCAGGTTATGGGGAGAAGGCAGGAGAATGGGGTTAGGAAGGAGAGATAGATCAGCCATGATTGAATGGCAGAGTAGGATATGGATGGGAAGGGAATGGAGGGTTATGGTCTGAGCGCAGGTATATGGGACTAGGGGAGATTATGTGTTCGGCATGGACTAGAAGGGTCGAGATGGCCTGTTTCCGTGCTGTAATTGTTATATGGTTATATGGTTATTATATAGTAGACTAGATGGGCCGAATCGCCTAAATCTGCTCCTATCACTTATGACCTTATGACCCGTTGAGTTCCTCCAGTAGGTTGTTTGGCATCTGTAAGGTGATCCTTATGTTGAGTAACTGATGCTGACATAAGGAAAAGAGGTACATGATTGGGGAACAGCTCTGTCCGAGACAGCAAGAAATTGCAGAGAGTTGTGGACGCAGCCCAGACCACAACACAAACCAACCTCCCTTCCTTTTATTCCAACTTTTTTTTTTTTTTTAATTTCAAAATGGACTTTATTCAAGTAATAAATATACACAATACAGGAACCGCACAAAAAATCCATCCGCCATTCTCGGAGGCTATACAAACATTCAATACTGTTTACACAAATTACACAAATTTATCCCCCACCCTTGACACTTTTATTTCAAAAAATACTTTATTCGAGAAATAAATATATACAATACTTCAAGCTGCCTTGGCAAGGCCACCAGCATAATCAAGGGCGAGTCTCACCCCGGCCACTCCCTCTTGTCCCCTCTGCCGCTAGGCAAGAGGTATAGAAGTGTGAAAATGCACAGCTCCAGATTCAGGGTAAAAACCTGTCTTTTTTTGCATGCAACATTATTTTCCCCGAGGTGATACAGTGGCTCACAAATTGCACCTTTCAGTGATTCTTTGGTTGGGTCATTAATTACCAAAAGGGAATAAAAATCTTTCTCCGACGTTCCATTGGATACGTGTACAAATACCAACCTGGTTCCTGGGCGAACCAGCAGGTGGCGATGCTGACATACCTTTGAAAAACAGAACCGCCAGCCCTGCCAGCAACAGGATGAAGAGACTGATTCCAACCCCACTGGCACTGTGGACTAATATCTGCGAATCCCATGCTGAATCCCCTGGCAAAGATTAAAATAAAACAAGCAAATCAGAGGAACCATTAGTAACTTGCTAATAAGATATGTATCATGCATAATTGTGCAAAACGTCATTGCCTCCTGCGGAACACACAGTATACAGAGACTTACGAGGATGTCGGGGCAGCAGAGTTGCTGCCTCACAGCGCCAGAGACCCGGGTTCAATCCTGACTAAGGGTGCTGTCTGTATGGAGTTTGTACGTTCTCCCTGTGATCGCGTAGGTCTTCTCCAGGTGCTCCGGTTTTCTCCCACACTTCAAAGACGTGCAGGTCTGTAGGTTAATTGGCTTTGGTCAAAATTGTAAATTGTCCCTAGTGTGGAGGATAGTGCCAGAGTAAGGGGTGACCACTGGTCGGCGTGGACTCGGTGGGCCGAAGGGCCTGTTCCGGCGCTGCTTCTCTAAAGTTGTTTGGACTCAAGGGTCTGATTGAAAGATAAAGGTTGGTCAGACTTGGACTTTATTCCTCTGAATGCAGTAGACTGAGGGGTGATATTATGGGGGTGCAAGATCATGAATGGAATAGGTAGGAGGAATGCACAGAGTCTTTTATCCTGAGTATTGGAATCAAAAACACGAGGACATAGGTTTAAGGTAAGAGGGGAAAGATTTAATAGAAACCTGAGGGGTAACCTTTTCACTCAGAGTTGGTGTATGGAATGAGCTGCCAGAGGAGGTAGTAGCGGCAGGTGCTATAAAAGACATTTGGAGAGGTGCATGGAGAGGAACGGTTTAGGGGGATATGGGGTAAGCGGCAGGAAAAGGTGAGCACGGATGGGGTACCTGGGTCGGCATGGATGGGTTTGGTTGAAGGGTCTGTTTTTATGCTGTATGATTCTATACCATTCCAATGTTAGCATAAAGGGCCTATCCCACTTTCACAACCTATTTCACGACCTCTGCCGAGTTTGCCCTTGACTCATACTCGCAGCATAGTCGTCATGAGGTCGTAGGAGGTCGTAGGAGGTCGTAGGTACTCGTAGCATCAAGTAGGTCGGGGGGTTTTTCTAGCATGATGAAAAATGTCCACAAGTAAAAAAGGTTGTGAATTAAGTCGTGAGAGTCGGACAGGCCCTAAACTCAGTTAAATAACAGAGTAGGTAGAAATGAACCATGGGCTCGGCCTCTGTAGGAAGGATTTGATAGGCGCTAATGAAGACAATATCTATCGTCGTGACACTGAGGGCCATTCAATCCACAGAGTCCGAACAATTCCTTTAGCCCCAATGTATGGTGTATGGTGGCCAATTAACTTACCGATCTGCACATCTTTGGCACGAGAGGACCCTGAGGATATCGACAAGGTCACAGAGGAACATGCAAACGCCACATAGACAGGTGTGGATTGAACCAGGGTCGCTGGAGTTGCAAGGCCACAGCTCTTGTTGCTGTGCCACAGTGGCACTGTGTAAAATGTGTGAAACGTGTGCTGAGACTGAACCCCAGTTATCATACGAGTTCAGTTTAGTTTAGAGATACAACGTGGAAACAGGCCCTTCAGCCCAACGAGTCCACACCGACCAGCGATCCTCATACACTAACACTATCCCACACACAAGGGACAATTTACAATTTTCCCGAAGCCAGTTAGCCTACAAACCTGTACATCTTTGGGGTGTGTGAGGAATTTGGAGCACCTGGAGAAAACCGACGCGGATCATGGGGAGAATGTACAAACTCGGTACGAACAGCACCCCTGGTCAGGATCGAACCCAGGCCTCTAGCTCTGTAAGGCATCAACTCTGCCGCTGCGCCACTGCGCCGCCCTTAGCGTATGTACAAATTAATGAAACCTTTTCTGTACTCTGATTCATTACTCACTCTGTTGGATTTAGATATGGTTTGACATCTCAGAGAAAGCATAAATAAAAGAAAAAGAAAAGGTTCACATGTTATAACATTGTACAAGAGCAAGAAATATAATTAGGCTTTGATTGGAGGGGGGCACTGCTGATTATTAGAGGGGGCCTGCCTGGATAGCACCCAAAACAAAAGTTTACAGCTTCAGTAGTTCTAGTTTCCATCAGTGTTATAGTAGTCTAACAGAATAGAATATTAACAGGGGGATGATAACTAATCCAACTTGACCACCTAGTCGCACAGGATGAATATTAACGAAGAGATGCATCAATCTATTGGTTTTACCCCCAAGCAGTTTAGCAGATATCACCTTCACTGAAACAGTAAATGCAGGACATTAATCAGCTGTGTTGGCATGGTAATGGACTCTGCTGGTTTCACTCTCAAGACGTCTGTTGAATTTGGCACAGAGTGCTAATGATGGACGAAGGTACTCTCCGACACATAGGAGATTAATTCCCAACCAAAATAACTTGTCATGTAATTAAAATGTACCTGCTGAAAAAACACTGATGTTCTAGAGACAAAGAATTTGATTGCTTTCAGTGTCACAGTTGCACTTCTGAAAGGAATGGTAACTCTTGTTATTTTGAAATAGAGAGAGAGAGAGAGAGAGAGAGAGAGAGAGAGATGGACACACCTCTTCATTGGCAGAGTGAGGGCACGCACAAACTGGATAAATAGGACCTTCTATTTCTCTTGGGTGGCTTACAACCTAACAGCAATGTTGAATTCTGCAATTTCAGGTGAAGCAATCACCTGAATATATATATATATATAATTGCGCCTCCTCTCTCTCTCCTCCGATCTCCTCTCTCTCTCTCCCTCTCCCTCTCTTTCCCTCCTCCTTCTCTCTCTCCATCTCTCTCTCTTTCCTTTCTCTCTCCTCCTCGCTCTCTTGCCTCACTCTCTCTCTCCCTCTCTCTCACCCCTCTCTCCTCTCCTCCTATCTCTCTTCTCCCATCTCTCTCCTCTCCCCTCTTCCCATTCTCTCCTCTCTCTCCCCATCTCCTTCTATCCAGGCCATCTCAAGCAGACTTTTATTTCCATTTCACCTGTCCCATCCCCCAGCTCATTTCCATTCCTCCACCTCCTGCTGCTTATCACCTCCCCCAACCACCCCAATGGTCCCGTATCATCCTCAACCTACGAGCCCTCCCTCTGGTTCTACATTTCAACCCTCATCCTCCTCATCCGATTCCACCATTTGCAACCTTTTGTCTTCTCCACTTCCCACGTCCAGCCCCGTCATTGTCTCCACTCTTCTCTCCACCACCTGACTCATCAACACCTCCTTACCTGGATCCGCTAATCACTTGCCAGCTCTCGCCCCAACCCATCCCCACGCAGTTTCTACCGGCTACCTCCCCTCGACTCCACTCTTGAGGAAAGGTCCTTCAGCAAACACTGCCTGACCTATCGAGTCCCTCCAGTAGTTCATGTTTTGTGCAGGAAATTGTACACCAGCTTGGTTAATGTTTGCCGTGGAGAAACTGTTGGATTTTACAGGTAGATCAGACAGCGTGACAGAGGACTCGGGGAAATTGCCGCTGATTAGAGCGAATCAACATGCGTTTAACACCTTGGGATATTTCAGTGTGTTCCATAGCCACTAAAGTGCATGCAATACAATTACTTTTGTGCCATAGAAAACCCAGCAAGATCCCACTAATAACAGCTAAATAATAACTAGGTAACCTGCTTTGGTGACGTTTCCAACATCAAAGCGATCTGTAGGAGGTGATGCCTCAAAAAGGTAGCCAGCATCCTCAAGGACCACCCCCATCCTAGCCTCGCCACCCGCTCATTTCACTTGTACCATAGAAGATATAGGAATCTGAAAACCGTGATCACTCGGTGCAAGAGTAACTTCTTCCCACAACCATTACCACAAAACACTAACTAAACTATGAACTACGGACAGTCTCTGGTTGCACTAAGGACTGGGATTTTTGCACTAGTATTGGAGTTATTAATCTCATGCATTTTTTTGTTTTATAAATGTTATCTATGAATATTGTGTTTACAGGCTTGTTGTGCTGTTGCAAGTAAGAATGTCATTGTTCTGTTGACAGTACATGTGACAATTAAACTCTCTTTACTCTTGCTCTCTTGTTCGAGGGATGATGTTTAGTCTTGATTGGATCAGCCAACAAGAAAGACGCCCGTTCTTCTTCAAATTAATGTCAATCAACCTTTTCTGACCACCTTTGAGAAGTAGGTGTGACCTCGATCTGAAAGATGGCACTTGTAACTGGGCAACGTTCCCCTAGTGATAGACTGGGACTGTCAGCTCAGCTTTCTCTGAAATCGCAGACCCACGGGGATTAGTCCTCAAGTACATGATCTTGCATGATCACAATTGCCCAAACGGCCTGCTTCTGTGCCAAAACTTTTCTAAGGCTCTGTGATTTTGCTGGCTCTGTAAAGGGGCTATATTGATTCAGCTGCCCAATATTAATTTCTGTGCATGTTGGAGATTAATATACGAGGGGTCACTGTTGAACCTTTAGCATCTTGAGTGGATTCAGGTACTTCAGTAAATGAGGGAGGCTGTGATGGAGGGGCCGGAGTGGTAGTTAAAAGTAGATGCATCTACGCTGCTATTAATTGCCAGCAATCTCTGTAAGCAACTTGCCCTGGTCTTCCTTTTGATTGAAAAACACAGCATGAAAGCAGTGCCTTCGGCCCACCGTCCACGGCAGGTACTGGCCACCTGTTTACACACATTCTGTGCCATCCCTACTTCCACATCCATTCCCTACACAATACGGGCTATTATCAGAGGCCAATTAACCTACAAACTCACAAGTCTTTCGGACATGGGACATGGGACACAGACAGCACCCAAGTTCAAGATTGAACACAGGTCTCTAGGGCTGTGACGCAGCAGCTCTTCCAGCTACACCTTTTGGCTTCTAATTTCTCCACCTTCAGAAGAAATCAATAAGGTCAAACATCATTGACTGATGCATTCATTGATGAATGTCTGGTAAGGGGAGTCAGGGGTAATGGGGAGAAGGCAGGAGAATGGGATTAGTAGGGAGAGATAGATGAGCCTTGATTGAATGGAGGAGTAGATTTGATGGGCCGAATGGCCTAATTCGGCTCCTATTCCTTATGACCTTAAGGGGTTAACAGCTCAAGCAGCAAACCTTTTTGTTTAGCCCAGTGGAACGGTGGGAGAAGATACACTCACCCATCAATGATAGTTCAACCTTGTCGCTCCATGTTTCAAACTGGTGTCCTTTCACGTTGCTGGTGGTGCTGCACTCGTAGGTTACACTTTGTTTCTCCGCTAGGCCGTGAAGAGTGAGGTTCTGGAGGCTACTGTTGTGACTGCTGGACTGCAGGAGTAATTTATCCTTCCTCCATCTGTACTGAATGTTCTGTTGGATGACGGGCACTGTGCAGAACAAGTGAACCGGCTGACCAAACACAAGGGCAGCTATTGGAGGGTCCACAACAACCACAGGTTTGGGGGGAGGCTCTGGCAAGAAAAGGCAAAAAGCATCAGTACAATTGGTAAGAAAATTCCCCCATGGCCTCAGAATAAAAAGCTTAGCTTTAGAAAGAAGATGAGGAGGATTTTCTTTCGTCAAAGGATGGTGAATCTGTGGAATTCAGTGTCACGGATGGCTGCGGAGGCCATCATTTTGTATTTTTTAAGGTGGAGATTGATAGATACTCGATTAGTAAGGGTGTCAATAGTTACAGGGAGAAGGCACGAGAACTAAATATAAATCAGCCATGATTGAATGGCGGAGTAGACATGAAGGGCTGAATGGCCCAATTCTGCCCCTATAACTTATGAACTCATGAACTTATTATGAAAACCAAATAGTTGGGCTGTTCAAATTGTGTTGACCAACCCGATGCAATATTTTATTTTAGACTTGAGACCTTAGAGATACAGCAGGGAAACAGGTCATTTGGCTCACTGTGTCTGTGCCGACCAGCGATCATTCCATACACCAACACTATCCTACACACTAGGGACAATTTACAAACTTTTTAACCAAAGCCAATTAACCTACAAACCTGTACGTCTTTAGCGTGTGGGAGCACCAGTGAAAACCCACATGGTCGCAGGAAGAATGGTGAAAACCCACATGGTCACAGGGAGAATGGACAAACTCCGTACAGACAGCACCCGTAGTCAGGATTGGACCCGGGTCTCTGGCGCAGTGAGGCAGCAACTCTACCGCTGCGCCACCGTGCCGCCCTTGATGAAGTAACAAGGACAGTTGAGGAAGCAATGGTAGCAACCAGGAGAGAGCTTTAAGTTGTCAAGACTGGAGATAGCAAAGTCAAGGTTGAGGGATTACACAGCAGGTACTTTTATACAGGGATGGGGAGCTGGAGAGAGTGCACAGATGATTTATGGGGGTTGCCAGAATATGAGGGGTTTTGCTATAATGCGAGGTTGGGCAGGCTTGGACTTGATTCCTTGTAGCGCAGGAGGCTGAGGGGGTAATCTTACCAAGGTGTATAAGATTATGAGGGGAATAAATAGGGTGAATACACAGTCTTTTACCCAGAGAAGAGGAATCAAGAACGAGAGGACATAGGTTCAAGGTTAGAGGGGAAAAAGTTAACAGGAATCCATAGGGCAACTGTTTCCATAAGATGGTGGAGGAGATATGGAACAAACGGCCAGAGGGGGTTGTTGAGGCAGGTACTATAACAACATTAAAAATAATTTGAAAGGAGACATGCATGGGAAAGGTTGAGAGGGATATGGGCCAAACAAAGGCAGGTGGGGTTAGCGTCAATGAGGCTTCTTGGACAGTGTGGGCATGTTGGGCCGCAGTGCCTGTTTCCTTACAGAGGTTGGAAATATGCACCATATTTGGGCACGATAACATCACTAACATAATAGAAGCTAAATTATTTTGATAGGTCTTACCTGCTACAATGATTTCAACTAGATTACTTCGTTCCTTCAGCTTCTTCCCATTGGCAGTGTTGAGTGCCGCACAATGATAAAGCCCACCGTCCCTGGCTTTTGTGCTTTCAATGGAATAGTTCATCCCCATCTCCATCTTACGGACTGTTCGGATGTCTGTCGGCTTGTGTTTGTACCAATAGTATTCAATGGGGAGAGATCCATTAGCAGCTTGACAATGCAAATGGAAAGGGTCTCCCAAAAGAACCACAAGTGGCCCAGGCTCCTCAATCACCACCGGTTTGGAAACTGGAACTTCAAGAACAGAACTACGAATTAGAAAAGTGTTGTTATTATCAGAGTAAAGGGCCTGTCCCACTTACGTGTCCTTGGCATGTAAATTACGCGACCTCGTGGTCGCGTTGAACCGAGATGGTCCCGCAAAGGACGGGCGCGATTACATGCATACGCACAATCACCTGGAGCGCGTGACGTAATTTGAAGATGGACACAAAGCTGGAGTAACTCAGCGGGATCGGCAGCATCTCTGGAGAGAAGCAATGGGCGACGTTTGGTGTCGAGACTCTTCTTCAGTCTGAAAAGAAGTGTCTTGACCCAAAACATCATCCATTCCTTCTCTCCAGAGATGCTGCCAGTCCCGCTGAGTTACTCCAGCATTTTGTGTCTACCTTCAATTTTCTTGGCCCCGCTCTGGGAGTAGAAGTGGGGGCGGATCCGGACCGCAACGGCCGTGAGCCCCAGGCCAAGTTCAGCGATCGTTTGCCTGCTTCTGCTGCTGTTAAACGTGCGACGTTGCATCGCGCCAGGGTCTTTGGGCCTGTCCCACTTCGGCTGTCAGTTCCGCGACAGGCCGTTGGCACGCGAAGATTTAGTTCACTACAATAATTTCGGAGCCCCGCGCGATGTCGCGCACAACTCTATACCCCTCCGCTCTTCTAAGTGGGACCGGCCCCGCGCGGCCATACGATGCCCGTGCGCCTCAATACGACCACGAGGTCGCATAATTTGCATGCCAAGGACACGTAAGTGGGACAGGCCCTTAAGACACAAAGTGCTGGAGTAACTCAGCGGGTCAGGCAGCATCTCTGGAGATCATGGGTGGGCGTGCTGGTTACAAGTCGGGACCCTTCTTCAGACTGATTGTAGGTGGGTGGGGAGAGGAAGCTGGGAGAGAGGAGGGGACAGGACAAAGCCTGTCAGGTAGTAGTTTGATACAGGTGAGGTGGATTTTGTGATAGGCAGACAGTTGGAGAAAGGACAGTTGAAAGGACAGAAGGTGTGAGAAAATGATTGAAGAGTTGCAATTTATGAAGTTAGAGAACAGAATGTAGGTGGAAGGGGAGCGGGAGGGGATAAATAGGGGCACAGGGGAGAGAGGGGGAGAAAGGAGCTGTATGGGGGGTGAAGAGAGAGGGGGATGTAGTTAGCTCTCCTTCCCTTCCCTACAATCAATGTGAAGAACAATCCCAACCCTATCCATGTTTTGCAGAGATGCCCCCTGACTTGCTGAGTTACTCCAGTACTTGGTGTCTTTTTTGTAACCCAGCATCTGCAGTTCCTTATTTCATCATTATCAGAGACCAGTATTCGCCAGTCACTTGCAAAATGGTGTTCCTGAGTCATTATTGTTCAGCTGTTACCAAAGAGGAAGAAAAAAGATTTATATTTGTATAGCAGCTTTGAAAAGCACCCCGAGGAAACCCACGTGGACACAGGGAGAACGTGCAAACTCCACACTGGCAGCACCTGTGGTCAGGATCGAACCCAAATCTCTGGCGAGGTGAAGCAGCAGCTCTACCAGCTGTGCCACCATGCCGCCCTTGTTGCAACGTGGGAGATATAGCAGCCAATTTTCACAGCAAACACCCAGGGACAGCAACCTGATGGTGACCTGATAATTGATTTTAATGGCTGATTTGTAGGTTGTTTGATGTTGACTATTGGCTGGGACATCGGCTGGAGTGGATCCTTCCTGGTTTTCTTCAAAGTAGCAGTATAGGATCTTCTGCAGCCACCTAAGACACTGCGTTTGGAATAATATCTCATTTGAAAGGTAGCATCTCTGTGCAGCTTTCTGTCAGTACTTCAAGAGAATGTAAGCCCTGAATTTTGCATTCTAGTTGAATCCACTGGACTCAGTGGGCCGATGGGCCTGTTTCCACACTGCATCTCTAAACTAAACTAAAATAATCTGTTCTTATATCTTTTTTTTTTTGCACAGTGTTCATTTGTTTCTTTGATACGCTCCAATAATGCTCTTCAAAGGGTAGAACTTTGGCGCAGCGGTATATAATGATTGCTGCCTCACAGCGCCAGAGACTCGGGTTTGATCCTGATTAAGCGTGCTGTCTCTATGGAGTTTGTACCTTCTCCCTGTGACCCTGTGACCTTTCTCCGTTCTCCGGTAGTATTCCCCCACATCCAAAGACGTGCAGATTAGTAGGTTCATTTGCTTCTGCAAATTGCCCCCTTAGTGTGTAGGATGTGAGGCTGGGATAACATAGAACTAGTGTACAGGTTGTGTACAGGTAGTGTACAGGTGTACATTGTTGCTTGGTGTGGCCCCGGAGGAGCTGTTTCCATGCTGTATCTTCAAACTAACGTTAACGAAAGACACTCGTTCCACTTGTAAACTCAATTTTTCCCATCTCCAGTCTAACAAGCTCCATCATTTCAAGGATCTTGATCCCTGGACTCCTCCGTTGTAGGGTGTAACCCTGTGGTTCCCAACCATTTTTGGCCATGCCCCACCTAATCACCTCTAAAATCCTGATCCCCCCCCCCATGTGGTGATATATAATTCTTATCATTTAAAAAGTGAACTTCTAAATCCATTTCAATAAATAAGGTTCTCCCATGACCTCGCGCGCTTCGTGCGACGTGCATGAAGAGCGATGGCGCGGTGATTATGTAATAACTACACAATAAAGACCTTTTTTACCCCCAGAAAATTATTTACTCAAAATAACATCTGAAACATAAACTACATATGTTTACCTGATGGAAAATCCAAGAAAATAAAAATCGAAAATTTGGACCCAGACCTCCTCAGTCGCGCTCAATTGCCCCCCTGTGGGGCGTACGCACCACGTTGGGAACCACTGGTGTAACCCAACAGTGTCCTAAGGAGGTGTCACCATTCTGCTCTAGGTCTTGTTCTTCCAGCTTAATTACCATGGAAATTTTGATTAGCTTTTTGAGTTCCAGTGTTAGAATAAGGACGTTAAAACTCCTGGCCTGACCTGATTTCAATGCAGCTGAAAGCATTTGACCCAGCAGCCTATTCTGCCTGAGTTAACACTGTTTCTCGATTCATATCTGCCAGGTAGAGAATTTTACTGAAGATTGCAGCTAATTTTGGCACCAATTAAAACCTGATTAATCAGCTATCATGCTGTTTGAATCTTTCTTTGGCACATTCAGTTAATGGAGTATCACTTCAATGCCTTTTAAAATTCATAATTTAACATTTTACTGCAATCATTAGTTTAAAAAAAAGTTTGAAATAAATGATGAAACTGATAAAAAATATTGAGACTTTTATGTCAAATCCCATTGGCATTGTTAGTTCTTGGACCTGGGGCATCATGCCAGGCTCCCTCACATCAAGGGCACCATTGTGGAATTCCATGCCTGGGATTTGGGGCAACTATGTCCTAATGGCAAAATGGTTCAGATCATTGGAGACACAAGGAACTGCAGATCCAGGAATCTGGAGCAAAACACCAAACACTGGAGGAATTCAGTGGATTAGTCAATTATAACTCTGAAGATGGATCCCGACCGGAAACAGCGCCTATCCAGGTTTTCCAAAGATGCTCCTTGACCTGCTGAGTTACTCTAGCATTTTCTGTCTTTCTTTGGTATAAACCAATATCTGCAGTTCACTGTTATTACATTATAGCACAAATTAGAGCAACATTTAAAAGACATTTGGACGGGTACATTGAAAGGAAAGGGTATGAAGGATATGGGCTAAACGCAGGCAGGAGGGACTAGTGTGCATCGGGCATCTTGGTTGGCACGGGGAAGTCGGGACAAAAGGCCTGTTTCCATGCTGTATGACTGACTATTTTTGACAGCAGTAGTACTACTACCATTTTATAGTCTTGGAGCACATGTTTCATTTAGCCTTTGGGTTGGTCTTCCCTGGCAGGGTTAGTATGTTAGTACTCTAGTATGCTGGTATGCTAGTACTTAGAAAGATTTAATTGGAACATGAGGGGTAACTTTTTCCCATAAAGGGTGGTGGGTGGATGGAATGAGCTGCCGGAGGAAGTAGTTGAGGCAGGAGCTATCGCAACATTTAAGAAACATTTAGACAGGAACATCGATAGGACAAGTTTAGAGGAATATGGGCCAAACACAGTCAGGTGGGACTAGTGGAGATGGGGCATGTTGGTTGGTGTGGGCGAGGTGGGCTGAAGGGCCTGTGACTCCCCAACAAGGAAATTCTTGGTGAGGCTTCTGGCAATGATGGTACACCCTGGAGAGTTAGTGTCCAGTTGGACAGATTCGTTCTGCCCTGACATGGTTGGTGACTTGTCAGAATTAGCGCTCTATTGCCAGGGTTTGTACGTCCTTAAGAAGGTTAGCATTGTGAGGTAGGATTAATACTCCTCTTGCAGAGTAACATTCCCTGGCAGGGTTAGTAGCAAGAGCTAGTTATTGACTTCAGGAAACAAGGTGGTGTATATGGCTCAATCCGCATCAATGGTGCCAAATTGGAGATCGTTGAGAGCTTCACGTTCCTAGGCGTAAATATTACCCACAATATGTCCTGCACCAACCACATTGAAGTTATGGCCAAGAAAGCACACAACCGCCTTGACTTTGTCAGAAGACTAAGGAACCCTTACCAACTTCTACAGATGCACCATAGAAAATATCCTATTGGGATGCATAACAACGGTTTGGCAACAGCTCTGCCCAGTTCTGCGCAAGAAATTACAGAGAGTTGTGGATGAAGCCCAGCCTATCACACAAACCTCCCCACCAATGACTCCAATTATACAAGAAAATAAACCATTTTAGATTATTATCATAGCTAGGCACTAATTTCCTACTTGAGCATTGGTGTCCCATCGACTAATGGACTATTGGAAATCCTGGTGTTGCCACTTTACTATGTTGGCAAAGTAGTTCTGGTGATCTTTCCAAAGACATGGACCACTGATCTGGGCACATTAGTTCAACTTCCGTCATGACAAGTGGAGAATTTAAATTCAATGAATTAAGATCAAAGCTGTAAACAGAATCTGGTAACAGCAATGCATTTTGTAGGAAATCCACTGTTCTTACCCTACCTGATCTATATGTAGCTGCAGCAATTCTGTTGACATTTGACTACCTTTGGAAATTGTCTAGCAGATTACAAAGTCTCAAGGGAATTATGGAGGCATATTGAACATTGCTCTGCCTGCAAAGCCCAAAACCAATGACTGATTTAAAAAAATAATCACTACCCGGCAATCAGCATGCCTTGAATTATGATGTGCAATCAATGCAGCCTTATAGTAAAAGGCTTGTGTTTATCGAACATCTTTCATGACCTCAAGATATTCTGAAGCAATTTACAGCAGATGAAAAAGTTTTGAAGTTACATTATCTAAATATTTGGTGGCATTTCCAATTAGTATACAGGGGAGAAATATGATTACTGCTTAAATATTTATCAACATTAGCATTTTTTGTGCATCATATACTTGTTACAAGTATTTTGCAAATAACCAGTTCTCGCTGATTAATTTGGATACGCCCATTATATTTTGAACTCTCTTGTATTTAATTTTGGCCAAACTGATAGCAAATGAATCATTCAGATTTTGCACTCTGAAGCAGCAAACAAATGCAAGTAATGACAGCTCAGTTCTACAGTTCTAAAATGGCATTTTAAATTAGTTCCTTCATTCCCCATCCTTTCAGAACACAATCACAGAATCCATGTCTGTCAATGGTGAACCCATATCGGTCTCGATCTTGCCGGGAACTTGAGTCAGATTGGTTGTATGTCTCGTCACACGTGGGTCTGACAGAGAGAGATGACTCTTATCCCATTTCGAGCCAGATCTCAGGAGGGAGGATGCTTTAAGCAGAGAATTCTGGCACACTGTGCACGTAAATGCTAATTTACACTATTATTCCTTTCTGTTTTTCTGCAAAAATTGAAGAGCTATTTGCATGTGTCGACTCTGACAGGCGACAGCGAGGGAAGCAGATAGGATTGTTATACTAGTTACTGAGAGCACCTTCTATCAAGGGAACCAGAATCATTATACAATGTTTTCTTTCCAATGCATACCGCATACAGATCTTTTGTCATTTTTTTTAAATACGTGAGCCTCCATCCCACCATTCCCTAGCACAGCAACTGCACGGACTTTAATCTCGCTATCTTCCTCACCACAGTGAGATTAAGTGCTCCTAACTCTCTGTATCTGCCAGCCTCATACCAATGACTGTACATACTCTGATCTCCCTATATTCCCCACTACAGTGACTGTAAAAGATTATATCTTCCTTTTCTCTCCCTTCCCGCAACACAGGGACTGTGGGCTTCAACCACCACTCACAGCTACACGTTCCAGGTACTCACCACCATCAGTGCAAAAAATGTACCCTTCACATCTCCTTTAAAATTGTTCCTCTCACCTTAATGCAATGCCCTCTAGTATTTGATTTTCCATCCCGAGAAAAAGATTCTGACTGTCTACCCTATCTATGCCTCTCATCATTTTATATACTTCTATCAGGTCTGCCCGCAACTTCTAGCATTCCAGAGAAAACAATCTGTCCAACCGCTCCTTGTAGCTAATGTTGGAATTATTGCTTGATTTCCTATTTAAGAATATTTAGGAATATTTATAATAAATAAACTGTTTCTTTTTTTGCTCCTGATTCCAGCATCTGCAATCGCTTGTGGCTTAAACTTCATGGAAGTTTTCTTCAACTTTGAAATACAAATTATGCTTTTATATCTATGTCACATGATCAAAATCTTCTCTGAGCCTGTTTGTGTAGCTGCAAAATGAAAGAGTCAATTCAAAGTTGTGAGTATTCACTACCCCTGTTATCAATGTTTCCATCATTGGGGTAAGTACCTTCAACAAGTGATATGCGAGCAAGGTCTCTGATAGTACCACAGTAACCCACAGCTTTTACCACCTACCAATGGGTGGCACAGCGGTAGAGATGTCTTACAGCGCCAGTCCTGGGTTCAATCCTGACGACAGGTGCTGTTTGTATGGAGTTTCTACGTTCTCCCTGTAACCGCGTGGGTTTTCTCCGGGTGCTCCGGTTCACTTCCACTCTCCAAAGACGTGCAGGTTAATTTGTAGGTTAATTGGCTTCTGTAAATTGCCCTAATGTGCAGCATGCGAAAGTGGAGTAACATGAAACAAGTGTGCGGGTGATCAATGGTTGGCATGGGCTGTGGGTGCATGGGAATAGCATCATCTACGCTCCCCTTCAAGTTGCACTGTTCCTACAGGAAGAATATTGTTGTCCTTTCATCATCATTGGTTGATGGCCTGAATAAGTAGTTCCTTTACTAAATAGCACATTCCCCACAGGGACAGCACTGATTCAAGATGTCAAGTTCACCACTACTTTCTTAAGAATAATTAGGGATGTAATTAATTCACATCCTGAAAGTGAACAAAAAATTACGTTCCTTCTAAATTCTCAGAGGTTGTGAATCTTAAAAACAGATTAATGTTAAAATCAGAGTAACCATATGCTTAGCTGATGTGAGTAATCAAAGTGTCACAATAAGAAACTCTCTTCTGAATTTGAGGTAAACTGACAGTAAAATTCCATGACCCCAGCTTCGATGAATAAAACATGGAATTTTCTTGGTTGCACTAACAGGGGATCATTTGGTAAATTTATTAACTGGAGGTGTTTCAGCCTAATTTTTTCCATCCAGTTTTGCCTCTGACATGAACTTACCAAGCAACTGTGTATCGCCTTTATTACCGGATGGAAGTGTGAATGTATGGATGAATAATGGATGAACTCACTGGAAAAATGGCAACGTTTATGATTTACAAACAAAATTAACCAAAATTCCTTAATGACATAAAGAAACTGTCAGAAGGGGAAAAGAAACGCTGAAAGCTCACAGTAACTTCATTTACGTCTCAATTAAAGAAGAGACGGGTCGTGTAAAATTGTATGCTTATTTACCTTCCTCAAGATTGAGAAAAATATCTTTATGGAGGCTCCTCTTCTTCGTCATCCCTTTATAATGCCAAATAACCTCACATCGGTAATGAGTGCTGTCGTTATTTACCAAGTCACTGATCAGTAAAGACATGTTGGACTGGAATAAAGGATTCAGCCTGACCCGACCAGCATACTCCTTCGCTGTTATGTTGATGTGAGCACCATCGGTATAAACCAGTATCTCCCTCGGTTGGTACTTATGCCAGCTAATGTTAACTATCTCGAGTAGATTTTCATTGAATCCAGTCATTTCACATGGGAGAAGAACAGACCTTCCTTTCACTCCTTTGATCTCAGTGGTGCTGTCTAACTTCAGGCGACAATCACCTATATAAAAAAAACACAGATAGAGAACAGATATGTTGTACTGCAGCCAAAAAAATATCACATCAATGCCTTTTCTTCCTCATTACACTAAGGAAATCCAGCATGCCTCTAATTAGTCTTACTATTTGCTACAGATGCACCATAGAAAGCATTCTATTGAGACATATCACAGCTTGGTATAGCAACTTGCCCGAAACAGCAAGAAATTGCAAAGTTGTGGACACAGCCCAGTCCATCACACAAACCAGCTTCCCCCCAGTCGACTCCATCTACACTTCATGCTGCCTTGGGAAAACAGCTAACCTAATCAAGGCCCATCACACCGCAGTCATTCCCTCTGCTCCCCTCTCTTATCATACTGAAGATATAAAAACTTGAAGGCATATACTACCAGATTCAGGAACAGCTTATTTCCTTTTTTTTGTCACGAGTGATAAACAAAAATAGGGCAAGGAGACTGAAAGGACTCCTCTGATCTTCTAAATCCTACATACTAGGGGGAATATACAAAAGCCAATAAAATGTGGGAATGTGGGAGGAAACCGGAGCATTGGAATTAGAAAAAGCCCTAATGGTTACAGGGAGAATGTGCAAATTCCGTAGGGTAGGCACCCATGGTCAGGATCGAACCCCCAGTCTCTGATGCTGTAAGGCAGCAACTCTACCGCTGTGCCACCTTGCCGCTCCAATTCATTATGTCTATTCTCTGTAAGACCCAGCACCTAATCACATCCCACTTCAACTATTATTTCTCAAATGCTTACCGATTTATCTCTATGGGTTATTTAGACTTTCCTTCCAACATTATTTATGGGAGAGGTTTTCATATACTAATTATATACTATATTAAAAAAAATCCCCAGAGTTGCTCAGTGGCCTTTTGATGAGCATTTTATATGCTCTTCTGATTAATTTATCAACAGATAGCATTTTTCTCTCAAGATTTCATGGAAGTCCTCCATATAGTTAAAAACCTCCATTGGATCTCCTCTTAACCTGTTCTTCTAGTCAAAAATCAAGACAGCTTTATTGTCATATAGCCCAGAACGGAACAATGAAATGGCCAGGGTGGTGTGTGGCCAGGGTGGGGCGTGGCCAGGGTGGTGTGTGTCTCTGATGATGCTGGCATTTTCCTAGCTGTCTAGATGATATACATAATCTAAAAACCTATAAAATCTATAAAGCCAGTAAAACTTACAAAAAACATATAAAAACATAAACAGATCACATTTCTTCCTGTTTATTTAAGACTTAGCACACACATTTTGTACAAACGGCTTTATTAACTACATATTAGGTACTGTCTTATATTGTTTAACAAGTCATTGAAATTTAGAAAGATACATTCCATTGATCTCTCCATTCATCCTTTTATTGTGAGGTGGCACAAAAAAATACATATAACTGAATCATCTTACTACTAAAATTTATATTATCCACCCTTAGTGCATGCAAGATGAGTTTGCATTATCATCGTGGACATCTGGATAATGGGCACACAGATGTATGTTTAAAGGAAGATTTAAAGAACAAAATATCTACAGCCACTCTTGCGTAAATCCTTGCTGCTGACTGTAAATTAGCACTGACAGAATATTTATTAAAATTTGTGATTTACTGATTTGAAAAAAGTGTTGTGCTGTAAAGTAGGTCAAGGGGGACTTTGGAAAATTTGGCTAGGGAAACATTCTTATTTTTATTGCAGTGGAGTTTATAGATTATTCCCCTGAAAAACAACAGGTCCCAATTCTCATGTCCGAGCACTCAATTGCCTTAAAATTGGATTCTACCTTTTTTTTTGGTGCATGAGAAGAGGTTTTTGGATAGGCTCATGGATATGCAGGGAATGGAGAGGTATAGATTATATGCAGGCAGATAAAAGTTGGTCTTGGCATAGGCATGGTGGGCTGAAGTGGCCTGTTCCTGCCTGTGCAGTACTATACTGTTCTACGTTCTCTGTTCTATAAAACTTGTGCTGGATATAGTGTTAATGTCCAACTGCATCATCCGCAAACGATTTATGAAATTCAGCAAATATTCTTGCATGCGTTTCATGCAATCTTATGACTTTGGGAGCTGCACGAAAAGTTTTCATCTGCCACACTGATCTTAGAACATAGAACAGTGCAGCACAGAAACAGGCCCTTCGGCCCACAATGGTTGTATCAAATCTGCCTGTACATGATCCCTAAGCCTCTATTCGGGGCTCTTCCATGTCCCTATTTAAGTCTCTTAAATGTCACTATCGTATCTGCTCCACCACCACCCCTTGAAATGTGTTCCAGGCCCCCACCACTCTCTGTGTAAAAAACTTCCCTTGTCCATTAAACTTTCACCCTTCACCTTACAGCTATGCCCTCTAGTGCTGGGCAGTTCCACCCTGGGAAAATGGTTCTACTGTCTACTTTATCTATACCTCTCATATTTTTATATACTTCTGTCAAGCCTCCCCTCTACTTCCAACGTTCCAGAGAAAACGATCCCATGTCTGCCCAATCCACCCTTCGTAGCTGAAACCCCTCTAATTCAGGCAGCCTGATCTTAGGAAAGCACATCGGATCTTAAGGGAACTCCTCCCAGGTTTGCCAAATAATATCTAAGTAAAAGGCAGCCATGGAGTAAAGGAAGACAGGGAGTAAGATGAGTTGTTGATTTCCTGTGTGTGTGGGGAGCTCTTCCCTTCACCTGTCCTGACTGAGTCCCATGTGCAAGTGGCCCAGGGTCACTGTGAAGTTTGGAATGACCAAAGGGTGAAATATAAAAACAGGGATGTAATGTTGAGGCTTTATAGGGCACTGGTCAGACCCCATTTGGAGTATTGTGAGCAGTTTTAGGCCCCATATCTGAGGAAGGATGTGTGGCTTTGGAGAGGGTCCAGAGGAGGGTAACGAGAATGATCCTGGGAATGATTGGGTTAACATATGATGAGTGTTTGATGGCATTGGGTCTGTACTCGCTGCAGTCAAGGATGAGTTAGGACCTCATTGAAACTTACCAAGTAGTGAAATGCCTGGATAGAGTGAATATGAAGAGGATGTTTCCACTAGTAGGATGGTCTAGGACCACAGGCTACAGCCTCAGAATTAAAGGACATGCTTTTAGAAAGGAAATTAGGTGGAATTTCTTTAGTCAGAGGACGATTAATCTGTGGAATTCATTGCCATAGACGGCTGTGGAGGCCAAATAGCAATGGATATTTTTAAGGTGGAGATTGACACATTCTTGATTAGTAAGGGTGTCTGGGGTTATGGGGAGAAGGCAGGAGAAAGGCGTTGTGAGGAAAAGAGAGATCAACCTTGACTGAATGGCGGAGTTGACTTGATGGGTCAAATGACAAATTCTGTGCCTAGATGTTATGAACATCACAGCCTGCTGTTCTGAAATAAAGGCTTCAATCAGTGGGGGAGCGACCAGTGAGCTTTTCACTACCCCATGCACTGACCACTGCGAGTCGCAGATGCTGTGTTCAGGACATCAATGGCACAGTGCAGACTTCCACATTGGCATCTCAGCACAATTGACTCTGGTTTCTTCGAATGAGTGGTGGTTAGACATACAATCTCCAATTTTTGCTGGCAACAGGAGAAGCAAGCAATTCACACCTTCCTGGCTCAGTTTGATACACAAACGATGCCAAGAAACACTGCTGAGGTGAATTGTGCATGGAAATATCCTGAACAATGGATTTGATTCCACTTGAAAGTGATATTGAGCATGATATAACCCTGCAAAATAGCTTTAATGTGGAATATGCATAAGAAAAACAGGCACCAGTCGATATAATTTTCAGGTTGATATACATAAATCATGCTTCTCTTAGTTTTACAGTGAAATCAACACTGTTAAGATCACTGGTTGAAACTTTCATTAATGAAAGCAGATCGAGAAATTTGATAGAAATGCAATTAACATTCATGGTACAGGGAGCGATATTAGTTGTTTGTAGAGGAAGTCAAATCTGGGCAAGTTTGTAGAGGAAGTCAAATCTGGGCAAGTACTTTTAATTGTCATTAAGTCTGCAACATCTATTTGGTTGATATTAAATGTCTCTTCGAACTTTACAACATAGAACATAAAAAGTCCAGTACAGGAACAGGCCCTTCAGCCCACAATGTCCATGCTGATTATGATGCAAGATAAACTAATCTCTTCTACCTGCACGTGATCCATGTCCCTTTGTTCCCTGAATACTTATGTGCCTATCTTAAACTTAATATGTATTAAATTCCTAAATTTATAACTAGATAATTATAGTTTCATGCATCTATAATGACGGTGCCAGTTGTGTTGGAGCACCTCAGTAGCCTGTTCTATAGAGAAACTATTTAAAAAAAAATAATTCTGCTTTTGTATCTAAAGTAATAATACCAATTAGCTATCATACCATAAACAATGCAAAATTAATATATGGCACAATATTTGACTCTGAAGTAATAGAATAGGCTGGGAATATTCAGGAAGTTAGGATGCAACTGCAGTGTTAGAAAAGAAGAGTTACATTTATAATAGCGCTTTTCACAATCCTAAATTATCTCAAACTCTTCTTCTGCCAATTGAATGCTTTTGAACTGCAGTGCTTGTTGTAATATGAGCACTACACCCAATGTGTGTATTGCAAGGTGTTATAAACACCAATGTGAACAAACAAATGTGAACAAACAAATCTGTTCTCCTTGATATTGATGGGGATAAAATTTGATTCGGCCACTTGGGGTAACTTCCTGTTGTCTTCAGAGGGGGTCATTGAATCTCAGGTTCAATTCAGATTCAGATTCAATTTTAATTGTCATTGTCAGTGTACAGTACAGAGACAACGAAATGCATTCGTTGTCTCTGTACTATCTAATACAATCCCACTGTGACGGGACATCACTTCAACCTGTTTTCAGTGGGTGCTCCATTGGTACTAAATGGAAATAACAACTTAAATTTTTGTGCTCAAGTCTGTCAAACGGGAATTAAAAATGCGGAATCATCTGATTTCTCCTTCAATTGTCCTTTATCTTTACCATTCAATGATTTAGGATTATTTAAAATTTTCCCAGGGAATGGAGACACAAGGAACGGCAGATGCTGGTTTACAAACAAATCCTGTTGTTAAGCTAAAATTATGGACCAGCTACTTGCTGAAAGCTCCTGGTTTGAAAGTGATTATCAAACGGTTTCATAAACATCACTTTTAATGTGTACCAGACAGTACATTTTATAAATGAAATACCAAGCTAGTATCTGACCTGAAATGTTGTTTGTCCGTTCCAACATCTGTAGTTTATCATGTCATTAAACTAGTTTAGTTACAACTATATCCCTCTTTCCTTCTTGTTTATAGGAATGTATGTCATTTACTATTAAGGCCTAATCCAAAATTAATTAATTTAAGTAATTCCTTAATCAAGATTTAAAAAAAAATCAAATTTTAGATTTTTTATGTGACATATTTCATTTCCAAATACATTTTTAAAAAGTAAATTAAATTCTCAGTCAACCACAATGATAATTTGAACTTAGAATTCATTACTGGAAAAAAAAAGACAAAAAAACATTACCATTATAAAGGTCTGCATTGCTAAAATAAAAGGCCATTATACTCAAATTAACATATTTCTACATTAGAATTGTAACAAAAATGTCAAATACCTAATTTTGCTGTCTCTTCCCTTTGATTCCACTCTATAAGCCTTACTAACCTGGAACTGTTAGACCATTGTCAAAAGCAATCCAAAATTGATTTCCCTATTTTACTCTTTGGTATTTCAGGCATAAACGACATTTCCAACCTCAGCACAAATGTCTTTAAGATTGAGATCACGTTAGGCTTCTTCATTGCAAGACGGAGTTAAATAATTGAAGCGTTTCATGGAGAGTCAGATCTACTCACCGAGTCCAGCAAGAACCAACAGTGTGAAGGAAATCAAGAGGCCTTTTCCTTTCATTTCGCTTCCCATTTGTTCTGCCACAGTTACCTAATTTGTATTGGTAGTCACCAATTTTCTTCTTTTGTCCAAACCCAGTGAAGGCAACTCTGAAAAAGCACTTTGATTAATTTGGTAGGAATTGCTGTCAATGAAGGGCAGTGGCTGGAGTGAGGGCTGGTGTTTGTGCTGAATGGGGTGCAGGGAGATTTCTGCTGGTGCAGGAAACAGATGCAATGTTGCTGGACTCTGCAAATCAGCTGAGTTGATTCATCTGTAGAACTTTGTGGTCTGCAACACTTTACTGCATTATGTTCATGTTTCCAAATGTTAAACTAATTCCAAATTAGTTTAAATAATCCATCTTTGGATTTTTTTAAAGTGTGACTATTTCTAATATTATCGTCCCGTTTTCATGCTCTTTGCAAGTGAATAACAATATTCATAGTTCTAGTGGCAAACACAGGCCATAACAACAATTTTAGCTCTTCCCTTCATTCAACTTTGAAAAGGAAAACATACCAGAGATGAGACACGGAACTACAGATGATGAAATCTTGAGCAAAACAGAGTGCTGGTGGAACTCAACAGATCACACAGCTTCTGTGGAGGGAATGGATAGGTCGGGACCCTTCTTCAGACTTGGCGATGTTTCAGATTGGGATCCTTCTTCAGAGATAACATCAGAATGTGTAAGGCAGAGAGATAGCTTATTGATGGAACACTTGAGTTTCTCACTCAGTCCATATGATATGATAAAACTTTATTCATCCCCGGAGGGAAATTGATCTGCTGACAGTCACGACACACACGGTACACAAAAACTTGAACTTAAAAGTGAAAACAAAAAGAAAAAGACAAGCGACTATTGACTGGCTGCCGTGTACACAGCGGCTTCACCGGAACAAATGAACAAACAAATGCAGGCTTATCCCCTGGGCAGAGGATTCTAAACTACAGCCCCTCCCCCTCCACCCCCACACTGGGCCCCCCTTTGTTCTCCTACCGCCCCTCACAGCGGTCCCCCCACGCCAGGTCCCCATTGTCTTCCCCTCCCCCATCACGCTCATCGACTACGAGGCCCTACTGTCACTGAGTCTCCCGCTGCTGCCGCCAAGGCTCCCATCGTCGCCACCGCTGAGGCTTCTTCGGCCCAGACAGGCCTCGCCACCTGGCTTCACCGCAGTCCCCTGGGAAGCCTGTGGGGCGAGTCGGGCCTAACGGGGCGCATTTCGGTCATCGGAGGGGGTGCCAGGGGAGGGGGTGGTTTGGGTGGGAAGGGACGAATTGACCATGGAGTGATGGAGGGAGTTTACAATTTTTACTATTCTACAAGTTTACAAACTTGACGACATATGGTATGCAGTGAATACAGTTGAACACAGTTAAATTGAAAGTGAACTTTACAACCACATCATAGACTGGCTTTGAATTTGTCCAATTAAATTATTAATCTAAAGTGTGAAAATGGAGCTAGCAAAAACTCTGGAGCAATTACAGATATTTTGAGACAATAGCGAGAGGAAATCCACCTCAATGTATTTCAAAAAGTGCCATATTTTCACATCCTTATATTTGGGAACGTGCTGCCAGGGGGAGACACATACAATAATGGTGTTTAAAAGGTTTTAGATAGGCACATAGATATATAGAGAATGGAGGGATGTGGATAATGTGGATAGTTTATCTTGGCATCATGTTTGCATCAGACATTGTGGGTCGAAGGGCCTGTTCCTGTGCTCTGCTGTTCTGAGTTCTATGTTGTTGCAGACAAATTGTATCAACATTTTCACCTGGAAAAAAAGTGGGGAAAGTAAATAATGCAAGTAGTCTGAAGTTAGTTGGAGGTTTTACATCTTGATCCTATATTTTCTACACACTGTGAACTATACTTTCTACACACGTCTGAGACTGATAGATTCAATTAGCCGACAATTTGTTGGCTAACAGTAAATCTGTATAATGACCAGAGACAACTCTGAATTACGTGCAAGGACACGCGCTGTGACTTTTCTGTCCACGATGGCGTTGAATGTGATTTAAAATGGCAGTACAATTTCCAGCAACAGCTATCCTATTAAGCCGTGCAATAGGGGACTATTCTGGGTATAAATAGCTATTTAAACACTTGTTATTTTCTGGTATTTGGCAAAAAGGTAAAGCTGCTCTGCTTTACAATGGTGTAGACAGAATGCCATTAATACAGCACCTTTCGCATCCCCAGATCTCCCTATACGTAATTCAGTTGCTTCTGGTCATTATGACAGATTCATTATTATTCACATTTGGTTTATTTAATTTGGTTTAGTTTAAAGGTACAGTGGAAACAGGCCCCTTGGCCTACCGTGTCTGCACTGACCAATGATCACCTGTACACTACTTCTATGTTAGACAAGTTTTGCATCCTACATATCAAGGGCAATTTACAGAAGCCAATTAATCTACAAACCTGCACCTCATTGGAATGTGGGAGGAAACTGGGGCGCCCGGAGGAAAACCACGCAGTCACAGGGAGAACGTGCAAACTCTGTACATAGAAACATAGAAAATAGGTGCAGAAGTAGGCCATTCGGCCCTTCGAGCCTGCACCGCCATTCAATATGTGACAAATAAACTTGACTTGACTTGACTTGACAATATGATCATGGCTGATCATCCAACTCAGTATCCCATATCTGCCTTATCTCCATACCCCCTTATCCCTTTAGCCACAAGGGCCACATCTAACTCCCTCTTAAATATAGCCAATGAACTGGCCTCAACTACCTTCTGTGGCAGAGAATTCCACAGATTCACCACTCTCTGTGTAAAAAATGATTTTCTCATCTCGGTCCTAAAAGATTTCCCTCTTATCCTTAAACTGTGACCCCTTGTTCTGGACTTCCCCAATATCGGGAATAATCTTCCTGCATCTAGCCTGTCCAACCCCTTAAGAATTTTGTACGTTCCTATAAGATCCCCCCTCAATATTCTAAATTCTAGCGAGTACAAGCCGAGTCTATCCAGTCTTTCTTCATATGAAAGTCCTGCCATCCCAGGAATCAGTCTAGTGAACCTTCTCTGTACTCCCTTTATGGCAAGAATGTCTTTCCACAGATTAGGACAGCACCCTTAGTCAGGTTTCTCAGATACAGACAGCACCCTTAGTCAGGTTCGAACCCGGGTCTCGGGCGCTGTAAGATAGCACTACGCCACTGTACCACATAAAATATATTTGGACAGGTACATGGATAGGAAAGGTTTTGAGGGATATGGGGCAAACACTGGCAGGTGGGAATAGTGTAGATGTGGCATTTTGATTGGCATGGGCAAGTTGGGCTGAAGGGCCTGTTTCCGTGGTATAAGACTCGATGACACTGGTACAAAGTAATCTGCTAACATTCCTCAATGATGTGGAAAAACACATGTTTCCTCTGACAATACAAAAAGGAAATGACATGTTTTTCAGACTTGCTTCTAAGAAGTTCTTTTATTTCCCATCCTGGATGATTGAGGTTATTTTTGGTTTGATCAAGCTTTGCCCAGTGGAACAAGGCACTGCAGACAGGCTGATTACAAGTCACATGAGATTTGGTTCATGATCTTCGCATAAGAAACAAGGCTCGAATTAGTTGAAATGAGAGAACAATAGAAATGGCTTGAAAGAAGTGGTGCATCAATACAGTATTACGAGTTGTGTTTTACTTCCTCGTAGCATGTCCTCTGAGTTTACCTCTTCCCCAAGACGTTGCATGTAATGATAACTTAAAATATCTGTTAACACCATACCTACATAATAACCTTCTCAGAAAATGTTGGTAGGTATATAATGTAATACATATTTAATATGATAAATCTGGATTCCTACTCGGAATCCCACATGCTCCCCTCTCTTCCCTGTGGCCCACCTGGACTGCACCCATTTTTCCCCCCCTTCCTCCCTCCCTTCCTCCTCCTCCCTCCCTCCCCCCCCTCCCTCCCTCCCTCCCTCCCTCCCTCCCTCCCTCCCTCCCTCCCTTCCTTCCTTCCTTCCTTCCTTCCTTCCTTCCTTCCTTCCTTCCTTCCTTCCTTCCTTCCTTCCTTCCTTCCTCTAGCTTACCATTCTCATCTCTTCTATGCTTATCCCACAGCTTTCTTTTCACTGGACTTTGTACAACCATCTGCCTATCAACCCCCCCCCCCCCCCCCCCCCCCCCCCACCAACCTATCACTCACCAGACCTTTTCCTGCCCCTCTTATCTTCTAGCTTTCCTCCCTCCCACCACCACAAGAAATGTCCCAATTGTTAGCTCTTTGTTGGGTGAGAAAGAGAAGCTGGTGCGACTTGGTGGAGATAGAGGGAATGTAGGGGCTACCTGAAGTTAGAGAAATCAATAATCATACCACCGAAGCAAAATATATGACCCATGGGCAAACTGTTAAGTTCAAACGTCACCTATCTATGTTCTCCAGGGATGCTGCCTGACCTGCAGAGTTACTCCAGCACTCTGTGTCTTTAAAAAAAAAAATCTTTATATTATAGAAACATGTTATCTGATTCCAATTATTTTGGGAAAACTTTCAGCTTGCGCCGCTTTCAGTCTCCTTCATTCCAGGGTAAACAAGCCCAATCTATCTAATCTCTCCACATAACTAAACTCCTCGATTCCAGGTTAGACATCATATGAATCTCCTCTGCACACTCTCCAACATAATCATATCTCTCCCAAAATGTGCTGACCAGGACTGCACAAACAAGTAGTAACAAGGAACTGCAGTTGATGGTTTTCCAGAAAGGACACAACGTGTTAAAGTAACTCAGCTGGTCAAGCAGAATCGTGTTTTCCAGAGATACTGCCTGACCTGCTGAGTCACTCCAGTACTTTGTGTATTAATTAGCATCTGCAGTTCCTTATTTTTGCGATATTGGGAGGTTGCACGGCAATCGAGGTCACGACCCATGACCCGTACTGGGCAGAGGGACAAGACTGTCCCCAACTCTGCTGTAGCTGCCGTGGACGTTGTTGTGGAGGGGGTGAGGCGGTTGGGGTGCCGGTGTCTGTGACTCTGGGTGGGCGGAGGAACGAGACTGTCCCCAACTCTGCTGCAGCTGACGGGGAGGTTGCCTGGTTTTCGTACCCGTGTGTCCGCTGCCCCGCTCCCGTGTGTGGGCGCTGCCGACCCGCAGCTCATGACAGTGCGGCCGCAGAGGGGGAGACGGAGTGGAGAGCGGCCGCAACTGGGGGAGAGTGGGGGCTGTCCTGAGGGATGCTTTCCTTCGGCCGCTTACACATTGGTGCTCAGGTTCAGAGCAAAGATACTAGAGCATTTGGTTCAGAGAGCTCAGTCGCCCTCCACAATTATTTACAGCGCAAAAATAGTAAGATTAACCGAGAACTTACCAGTTTGAAGTTTGATCTGTATTTTATGAGGTGTTACGATGAGGGATTACGTGAAGAACCCGTCCAGCACGCATGCGCGGCATACTTCAAAGCAGCGGTATGGAATCACAGGAAACACAATAATTGAAATAAACATAGTAAAGAAAAGGAGAACTAAGATACCAGTTGATCTCTATAATTGAGGGTGGGAGCGGAGGGCACGTAATCCCTCATCGCAACTCCTCATAAAATACAGATCAAACTTCAAACTGGTAAATTCTCGTTTAATCTTACTATTTTACTTTGGAGTCACGTGAGTGACTACGTGAAGATTTTAAAGCTCTGTGATTTCAAACCGTGTAACAGTTCATACTTCACTCGCTGCCGAAGTCATTCAAGGGAGGAAGTATGTTATCGTAATCAACCATGAATCTGTTTGTAAAACAATAATGGTATTTCTTAAACAATAACAAAAATAAATAATGCTCCCCCGGGCTTAAATTATATATTTGCAGATTCTAAAACTCTTTCTGCAAATAAAACAGGTTCTGCTAGCAGCTTATTGAAGAACGTTTGGAATGTTTTCTCCATGGACCACCCCGCTGTAGCCAGGATGTGGTCCAATGGCACGTCCATCCTTTTAGCCACCGATGTGGATGCTGCCCTGGTGGAGTGAGATGTATATACGTCAGTATCTACTCCAGCAGCTCCCAGTACCTGCTTGAGCCATCTTGAGATGGTTTGGCTCGACACCCGACCATGAGGTTTCTTGTGGCTGACCCATAGGGCTTTTTCTCTCCCTCGGGAATCTCTTGTTGTGTTGATGTAAATGAGTAAATGAATCATGACACATAACCGTGGGTCAGGTGGGTATGCCCGGAAATTCATAACTAGGCCTTAAGTTCCTGGCCTGCTCTGCTTTACCAGGTCCTGAATAGTGAATGTGACACGGTCTGGTGTTATAACCATGTTGTCCAGTCGTAGTAAGTGGAGGGACTGGACTCTTTGTGCTGAGACTAGTGCCATCAGCATGACCGTTTTCTGGGCTAGCTGTTCCAGGGTGAGAGACCTGGCTGGTGACCATCCCCTTACGTATGTCAGGACCATAATCCCTCTCATAATTGGGGATCGATGTTGGGGAAGTCCAGAACAAGGGGTCACAGTTTAAGGATAAGGGGGAAATCTTTTAGGACCGAGATGAAGAAAACATTTTTCACACAGAGAGTGGTGAATCTCTGGAATTCTCTGGCACAGAAGGTAGTTGAGGCCAGTTCATTGGCTATATTTAAGAGGGAGTTAGATGTGGCCCTTGTGGCTAAAGGGATCAGGGGGTATGGAGAGAAGGCAGGTACAGGATACAGAGTTGGATGATCAGCCATGATCATATTGAATGGCGGTGCAGGCTCGAAGGGCCGAATGGCCTACTCCAGCACCTATTTTCTATGTTTCTATAAGTTTGATCACCAGCGGGTGAGACCCTATGGCCTGTTGTCCTGGTGCCCGATTTAAGTAGGCTGACAGAGCACCTCTGACGGTATTGATGGCGCTGTAGCTCAGTCCTTCATTATGGTGAAGGCCGGCCAGGAACTCCAGTACATTGGTTACGGTTGTAGATGAGTATCTTGTCCCAGTTTTCGAGCAGTTTCTTTCCCACTTCCTTATGCTCGATAGGTATTGTTTCCTGGTGGACATACGATGGGACGCTGTCATCGTGTTGATGGTCCTGTCAGATAATCCCAGGCCCAGCAGTGGTCTTTTCAGAATCTGCAACCCAGTAGGTTAATTCTGTCATGGCATGGATGACATATGCCTGACACCGGGTGAGTCAATAGGTCTGGGCTACTGGGAATGGTCATTGGAGTTTCGATGACCATGTCGAGGACCACTGGGAACCATGGCTGTGTAGGCCAGTCGGGTACTATCAAAATACCTGAAGCAGAGTCCATCTGTATTTTGCGTAGTACCCGACTGATGAGGCAGAAGGGGGGAAAGGCATAAAATAAATAGTTCCCCCAGTCCAGCGCGAATGCATCTATTGCTGCTGCCTCAGGGTCTGGTTCCCAAGCGACATGCATTGGTACCTGGTGATTTAGTCTGGATGCAAAGAGATCGATATCTGGTGTGCCATATTGCTTTGTAATTTTAGCAAATGCTTTAGGATTTAACATCCATTTGGTGTTATCATTGAATGTGCGTGACCTGGTGTCTGCCACTGTATTTAGCTTACCTGGTAGGTAAGTTGCTGATAGCCAAATATGTCTATCGACACACCATTGCCAGATTATGTTGACCAAATTGTCACATGATATCGATTTTATTCCGCCCATATGGTTAATATAGGCCACCACTGTGGTATTATCAATCTGTAAACGAACATGCAAGTGATGCATATTCGTAGAATATGCTTTTAAACCATAAAACGCACCCAACATTTCCAAATAATTTATGCCCAGTGTCTGTAATAAAGGTGATTCTAGGTTAGTCCATCTACCACCTGTGCTGGATATGGTATTAGTTGCTACCCAACCTTGAGCACTGACATCTGTTTGTATAGTTAACGTTGGGTTATTGATGATGATAGGGCTGGAACTATGCCAAATGTTCTCTATCCACCATTGTAACTCTGATATTGCTTCAATGGGTAATTTCATGGTTCGGTCAAAGTGACCTGCATGTCGTTTTAACGCCTGCACTTTTGCTCTTTGTAGGTTTTGATAGTGCAGAGGTCCAAATTGTGTAGCTGGAAATGCTGCTACTATTTTGCCAATTACTCTTGCCACTTGTCGGATGGTTGGTCGATCGCTAACCATTAAATTGTTACACGTCTGTGCCTATTCTGCTACTTTATCTTTTGGCAACATTACAGACATGTAGACTGAGTTAATTGTGAATCCCAGATAATCCATAGTTGTGGATGGCGTCAACTTAGATTTATCTGGATGTAAGACAAATCCCAGGGTTTCAAACAATTGTTTGGTAGCTAATACAGCTGATTTAGCCAATTCCATGGTTTTGCCTACTATTAAGATATCATCAAGATATGCCATGACAATATGTAGCAATGTTACAAAATTTTGAGATTTAAAAAATCAAGTCTGCAATTTATCCCATCAGATAAAGCATAAAAGGAAGTTTAATTTGACACCTAATTCACTTTCTTATCTCAAGTAATAAAAAAGGTATGGCCATTTTCATACTCGGAAATTAGCATCTTGTTCCCTATTGATTTTCTATGGACATAACAAAAAAGCTGTGATTATGGACAGTCAAAAGCCCATAACCTTCTTAAAAATTAAGAGAACTGAATGAAATTTTCAGTTATCATAGATTGAACCATTCTGAAACAAATATAAAATAATCTTACTTGGATGACCTGAAATTAAAGCATATAATTAGTTAGTTACCCAATTGGAGCTAATTTCAAACTTCAATTACTAGATCTAAACATCTATCCATTTCTTAATAAATGATTAACATTTTTAAATAGCCTAAGTGTCCAAATAATATTCACAAATAATTCACAATAAAACATGATTTTTAAATCTCATTTACATCAATTTATAGTCCAAATGGAAGGAATTTAGTGTTTAATTGCTGTAAATTAAAGTCAATTTTAAATCAGCTTTCTAGTGGGATCCTGTGAACGCACTGGTTTAGAACGTTCACATTGCGCTGGATTTGTGCCCTCAAATGCCCAGAAAAATACTGCGGGATATAAAGAGCCCAAAATGAACTATTCGCTATAGAAAACTATATACAGGGTTCTTAAGAAGCCCCTTTTAATGTACAACTAAGGTACATACCTTTAATTGTTTGCTTTATAAAACCCTGGGGCTGCGAGAGGTCGCGGGTTTAGAGAGTGATTTTTAAACTACTATAACTATTACACAAGGCCATAAAAACTAATAGTACCTTTTGCGGCGCGGTCTTTCAGCGATTTTTCGTTAATGATTTACTAGGTTGAACATTTTCGATTGCAACAGCCTAGTAAAAATCGCGTTTTAAACCCGCCCCCTCTAAACAGCGGCAAAATCACGGACACGGCCTGGGGCAGATTCTCAGCCACGATTCAGGTAGGTTTTGTAACATACCTACAATATGTCTCTGTTTTCTTAATGTTGCCAAGGCTGGTTTTAATATCTTGGTAAATAGTCTTGGGGCTGATGTTAACTCATTAGGCAACGTTTTAAACTGTCATAGTTGCCCCATCCAGGTAAATTTCAGGTATCTGCGATGATCCTTTTGAATGGGTACTGCATAGTAGGCATCTTTTAAATTGATGCTTGCCATAAAGTATCCTTTGGAAATCAGTTGTTTGGCAGTTACAAATGTTTCCATTTTGAAATGTATATACTTAACAAAGGTATTTAATGAGGTTAAGTCAATGATGATGCGACATCCACCATCTTTTTTGTTTTTGGTAAATATATTTGAGACAAATTCCAAAGGTTCATGTTTGGATTTCTCAATGATACCCTTTGTAAGTAACCTCACCAGTTCTGCTTGACCCTTTAGTTTTTCTTTGACTGAGAGGGTAAAGACCCTTTGGGGTGCAAGCTGAACTGGTGGCATATTTTCTTGCATGAATTCTATTTTGTATCTACAAATACTGTTAAGTATATAACTATCATTCGTGATAGTCCTCCATGCTTCCATGAACAGGTGTAATCTCCCCCGTTAGTACAGTTCCCCCACTTTTTATATGCTGGTAGGAACCAGACCCACCTACCTCCATAGTTATGGGTGTTTCTTCTGTTTCTTCATCTGTCGTTGTACTGCTGGATGTACTGCTGGGTGGGGGTGGCGCATTTTCCATGAGGTCCGCTCTGGGCCCTGGCCTAAAAAAGGCTTTCGGAGATGGTATGCGGACCCCGAGCTTTCACCAGTCCCATGAGGTTGACGTCGATTGGTGGACGCGGTGGGGTACTGGGTTGTGTGGGTCTGCTCGTTCCGGGGCCTGCCCTCCTAAGGCCGAATGCTTTGGACTCTTCCTCTAGGTCTTTTACATGTTTAGACAAGTCCTTACCAAATAGCAGGATCTGTGGCTCTGAGGCCGGTGTTTTGAACAGTCATGCAAATTTGGGATTGAGGGCAGGTCTTATTATCTCCTTGCGGAGGTTGTTATTTTCATATTGGGTGTTACACAGCAGAGCCAGGGTATCTTTCTGGTTGGTGGTCATGTCCACCCCATCCACGGAACGAGCATAGGATGTTATGGCTGACGTCAGGAGCTTGAGGATGCGCTGCAATTTTAGTTCCTGGTTTCGGATACTCTGCCCAACGTACCCCCAGATTTGGCTGTTAACGGCCGGTACGTTGAGCGAAATGCAGTTCTCCAGAGGCGAGTAGAGTTCTAGTGCCTCATTGACTACTTGTCTTGTAGGGGTTTGAAGGACAGGTAGTCAATGCTGGCCGCCAGTTTTGGCTGCAACGGCCGCCCTGCTCGTGGTGTAGCCACATAGCGATTCACCACACCCAGCAGCTCTTCCTGGTCCTGTACCCCGTGCGTACTCCCGACATCTTTGGCCAGTGACCCCTGTTCCTGACCAGCCCAGTCCTGGTCGCCAACGCTGCCCTCGGCTGCGTGGGGAAGCGATGGCCAGTGCATTGTAAGGCACTGGTGCGGGAGTGCCTGAACTCCCTTGGCGAGACTGCTCCAGCTCCCGAAGCAAGTCTCGCTGGAGCATTTGCTCCATGAGCCTTTCCATGTGGCTCAGGCGGCTCCCTCTGCCACTCTCAGGCGGCGAGTCTTCCTCGTCGGAGTTATCAGAGATTACAGGCCGGTTTGTTTTTGTTTTTGATTTGCCTCCAGTCCGCTGCTGTTGGTCAGGCTGCGCTAGCGGTACTGGGCTCAGTATCAATGATTGTGGACCGCAGCGTGTGCGGTCCAGGAGCCGCCTCTAGCCCCCCACTGATGGAACATTCCTGTTCTGTTGGAGTCGAACGGGGGGGGCGGTCTTTTTCCCTTATCTTGCTTTGCTAATTTTCCAGTTTTTCTTGATCTGGTGAGCACAAAGCAGAACAAAGTTTTGTAATTACGACCTCAGAGTAAGTACTTACCTGACGGTCCGCCTTTTTAAGCTTGTAGCGGGAGCGCCTGTACTCCCGTTCGTCGCTGTTGCACTGTGTGAACGCTCATGTGTCGCGCATGCGTGCTGACGGGTTCTTCACGTAGTTACACACGTGACTCTGAAGTAAAATTGACTATTTTGGCAGTTTTTAACAGGTAAGAAAGTACGCGTTTCATGTTGCCATGTCCTCCAGAAGGATTGAGCTGCTCCGTGTGTCACACCCTTTGACCCGATGACCTTAAATGCAACTCCCCTTATATCTTCTGACCCCCTTTAATCTCATTGAATCATTTTTTGATTAATAAATAAACTTGTACTTTAATCATATGTTTCATGTTTAAATTTGATATATTTAAACTTCCCAAATTACCTCATCTTGACAGTTTGCCCAAGGGTCTCCTATTTTGCTTGGACGGTATGATTATTGATTTCTCTAACTTCAGGTAGGTATGTTACAAAACCTACCTGAATCGTGGCTGAGCATCAGCCCTACCCCGTGTCCGCGATTTTGGGGCTGTTTAGAGGGGGCGGGTTTAAAACGCGGTTTTTACTAGGCTGTTCCAATCGAAAATGTTCAGCCTAGTAAATCATTAACGGAAAATCGCTGAAAGACCCCGTCGCAAAAGGTATTATTAGTTTTTATGGCCTTGTATAATATTTATAGTAGTTTAAAAATCACTCTCTCACTCTGCAACCTCTCGCAGCCTCAGGGTTTTATAAAGCAAACAATTAAAGGTATGTACCTTATTTTTACATTAAATGGGGCTTGTATATAACCCTGTAAATAAAGTTTTCTATAGCGAGTAGTTCATTTTGGGCTCTTTATATCCCGCAGTATTTTTTTGGGCACTTGAGGGCACAAATCCAGAGCAATGTGAACGTTCTAAACCAGCGCGTTCACAGGAACCCACTAGAAAGCCGATTTAAATTGACTTTAATTTACAACAAATGAACACTAAATTCCTTCCATTTGGCCTATAAATTGATGTAAATGAGATTCAAAAATCATGTTTTATTGTGAATTTTTGTGAATATTATTTGGACACTTGGGCTATTTAAAAATGTTAATAATTTATTAAGAAATGGATAGATGTTTAGATATAGTAATTGAAGTTTGAAATTAGCTACAATTGGGTAACTAACTAATTATATGCTTTAATTTCAGGTCATCCAAGTAAGATTATTTTATATTTGTTTCAAAATGGTTCAATCTATGATAACTGAAAATTTCATTCAGTTCTCTTAATTTTTAAGAAGGTTATGGGCTTTTGACTGTCCACGATCACAGCTTTTTTTGTTATGTCCATAGAAAATCAATAGGGAACAAGATGCTAATTTCCGAGTATGAAAATGGCCATAACTTTTTTATTACTTGAGATATGAAAGTGAATTAGGTGTCAAATTAAACTTATGGTTATGCTTTATCTGATGGGATAAATTGCAGACTTTATTTCTGTAAATCTCAAAATTTTGTAACATTGCTACTTCAGGTATATTTAAACTTCCCTGCATTCCCTCTCCCTCCACCAAGTCACACCAGCTTCTCTTTCTCACCCAACAAACAGTTACCAATGGCCAGTTTCCTTTATCATCGTTATGTTTTTGCATATCTTGCATTCGTTGTTCTTTATCTCTCTACATCAACGTCTATATCTCTCGTTCCCCTTCTCTCCAGAGATGCTGCCTGTCCCGCTGAGTTACTCCAGCACCAGGGTTTTTTTCCCTCGGGAGGGCCTAACGTATGACGTAAGGACTGACGGGTGTACGTCACCACGCCGCCGATTACGTAACCACTTCGCCGCTGTCGTCACCGCGTTGCCTTGCGCCGTTGCTAGGGCCCGGAGAAGGACGCGGGAGAAGAGCACGGTGGGGAGGGAGGGGGAGGAGGCGGCGGCCGCTCGGCAACACGGAACGGAAAGCGGGCACCCTCAAAACCATCGGCACCCAGACGGACGGCGCCAAGACCGTCGGCAGCCAGACTGTGCGTGCCAGCGGCAACCCCGCGGCCATCCAGACAGACAGCTTCGGCGGCGAGGCGTCGGGTAGCCAGACTGTGGGCGTCAGCGGCAACCCCGCCGCCATCCAGACCGAGACAGTCAGCGGCGAGACGGCGGGCAGCCAGACGGTGGAGAGCGGCCAGACAGACAGGAGCAGGGCCGCAGTCGGCGTCCGAGGGGAGGCAGCAGGCAGCCAGAGGGGAGAGGGTACCACCGTGTCTGGGATCCAGACAGGAGAGCCTACCACCGCCTCTAAGAGCCAGACAGGAGGAGTTAACGCTGTCTCTGGCAGCCAGACGGGAGGGGGTAGGAGTGTCTCTGGCAGTCAGACAGGTGGCGGTGCCAGGACAACAAGCAGCCAGGCAGGCAACAAAGGATCCAACCAATAACCTCTCACCCTGACCCTCTCCATCTCCCTTTCCACCCACCGCCTCTTAACACCTTCCTGTCCCAAGCTCATATTGTGTCTGAGACTCAGCGACCACCATGTCGGTAAGCAAATTCAACCTCTTGGGCTTCACAGGTAGACACAAGGCGCTGGAGTAACTCAGCGGGCCAGGCAGCATCTCTGGAGAAGAATGATGGGTAATGTTTTGGGGCAGGACCCTTCAGAAGAAACGAAATGTCACCCACCCTTTTTCTCCAGAGATGCTACTTGAATTTCTCTCATACTTTGCGTCTCTCTTTGGTATAAACCATCATCTGCAGTTTCTTGTTCTACTCTTGGACTTCATAGTCAGGTCCAAATTCCAGGCACAATTGTGTGATTGCCAAATTCTCTTGTTAGCTGGGCATTCAGCTGGACCACTGAGGCTCAACTCCCACTTGGCCCACCCTTTCCTCAGATGGATGGTAACTGGGTGGCTGGCTGCCCACTGAGAGGAACACTTCAGTCCCCAACTTCAGAAAAGTCTCTAAGTATTGACAGACAGAGGAGATGATCAGTGCTGTCAGGACAAGATAAGACCAAGACTGCCCTCTAAGAACTTAGAGGGCAGTCTTGGTCTTTGAGGGTGCCAGAAACTTTGAGGGTGCCAGAAACATGGCAACTCTGTGTGTATTGTCTTGGTGAAGTCTACTATTACACTACAATCACTGCATTTTTGTACTTATCAATGATTGTGCTTATCTATAGTATGATTTTACTCAATTGTATGCAAAACAATGAATTTCACTGTACCTACGTACATGTGACAAATTATAATCTTCATAAATTCATACTCCATCCATACCTCTGACATGTGGAACGTGATTCTTCAACACTCTCCTGGCTGACCATTTTATCCTTTGTAAGCTTGAAGAGATACAAATTCTGTTGTACTTGTTACAACTTAAACCAAGTTTGTTCCCCAATTGCTCATGTGTTTTTAGAGCAAAACTTTCTCCCAGTTTAACAATGCTATGATTTCAAAATTATCATCCTTGCATTCAAATATCTTATTTGTTTCAATCATTCCCATCACTGTAATATCTTTGAATGTCCACCATCCTCCAATTCTGATCTCATGCTCATGCTATTCTTCCATCCTTCTTGATTGGCCAGTTCTGTAGCACATTATCTAAGGGATGTCATTGCTTGTGATTAAAAGGGTCCAGGTAACTTTCCCCCTCTCATTGCAGTGGGCGAATCTTCGAGCCAAGCTCATCATTCTGAGCCAAAGTTATTTCACTGCAGATATTTAATGGAGATGATTTCAATGGAGCACAATGTTTTCCGATAGCTCCCACATACTGCAGCTGCAATACATCACTTGCCCCTCCATCTTAATTCATTGAATTAGTCTATTTACAGCCCTTGAGCCATCAAAGTTTCACACTTTGTAATAGACCTTAGCAGACCGCAGAGACTTATATTCCCAAGTACCACTAGTCAGACAGCATCAGCTCAATAGTTCCAGTTGCTTCCTCTGACTACCTGAAAGACTAGCATATACTTTATTCTACTTCTTTATCACTGAAAATGGGAGATGATACTTAAATAAGCTTTTGTTAATGGAACACTGGTAATTGCCAACTGCCAATCATTAAGGAATATATATATTAATGGATAGAAACAAGGAACAGCAGATGCTGGAATGCTAAAAAGGCAGCGTGATGGAGTAATTCAGTGGGTCAGGCATCATCCCTGGAGAACATGGATAGGTGATGTTCAGATTGAAGAAGGGTCCTGACCCGAAATGTCACCTATCTATGTTCTCCAGGGATGCTGACTGACCTGCTGAGTTACTCCAGCACGTTATCTTTTTTTTTAAATAAATGAAGGGAAATGTTTCCTAATTAGTTAAATAAATCAAAGCAATAAGCATGCATCTTTTGAGGACAACGGGTTAGTTGACATATTGTGGCATTTTCATTTAAGTAAGAATTCTGAATGGCCTTCCTGTAATTTTTCCTAAGGATACCCCCACTTAAAATGTGATGGAAGTTCTTCAAACATACATGTTAAGTAGAGAGATAATTTCCTGAAAGTGACATTGAGGCAGATATAGCCAATGCATTTCAAGAGACAAATGGATGCAGTTTTGAAGAGAGAATGGATGAATATTTGTGTCCACTTGGATCTTGGATGCCCATAAATAATACATAACACTAATTTATTTCCTAATTTTTAATCTGCAGGACAGGACAGATAAAGGAGGTAAGGATGATAGTGCCTTCGAGGCACTGGAGCATGAGTTTCAAGAGGTGCTCAATGAACTTATGGGAGACAAGGGACTTGAGAAATTTCGCATTGAATATGAAAAGCTGCATCGGGCCCTCAAGAAATCTCATGAAAATGAGAAACGGTTAATGTCAAAATGCAAAGAACTAAATGCTGAGATTGTTGCAAATTCAACAAAAGTGACTACAGCGCTGAAAATTTCACAAGATGACCAGTCAACTATAGATTCTTTAAAGCAGGTGAGATTTTTGTAACGTGATGGCGGCGGCATGGATTCCCCATAAAGGAATCGGGAAATTTCACTGTTTAGTAATTAATCTGAAATTGAAAGATTTTAAACATCCTCCCTCCCATCTTAAACCTATACCCTTTAATTATTAGACTACCATTGGAAACAGATTGGAAAAGGGGAGATGCAGGACAAAGCGTGGCAGATAATAGGTCTACACCAAGTCTTAAACTTCACGTTAGCAGGAATATGCCTGCCCTAAACTCTGTCTTAAAAGCCTCTAAACCCCCAGACACTCCTTAACCTGCAAAAAGCCCAACCAACCAGTTTTTCCAAGTGCCTGTCTCGCGCATTGATCGATTTGCAGCTAAATACAAAGTCCATCCTACTTGTGTGTTTACCACTTTCTTTAAACGCACTGAGTTCATTGGAAAATTTATTGTTTCATTCTATAATGTTTAAAAAAGCAAAAAATAATAGCATGCATGAACATTGATAAGATTAATATCGAATAGTCCAACAAACCTGCCTTGTCAGCACCCCCACGGTCCCAGCTGGATTATCTGAGTTTTACTGTCTACATCGATCAACTATGCAGTAGTTATGCATTTCAAAGTAATATGCCTTGCAGGTGGAGAGGGAAATGTCTGATAAGGTCAAGTTAAATTGCAGTGTTTACACATTAATAAATATTGATGATATTGCACAATGTTAATTAAATTGGAAATGATATGAGTAAAGAGGAAGAGAATCATCTTACCTTTTAATTTATTCGGACAAATTCCCTGGAATATTGCAGCATTCCCCACGTACGCATAGTTGTTAATGGAAATACGCAAGTGCAGGTATCCTTCCAGTGGCTAAATCTTATAGAAGTGAAATGTTCCCATTGATATGCTGGCGAAGTGCTATGTTTGTTTGGTTTTACGATACACTTCAACACTTTTACATTGCTGGGCTGTGCAGAATTGTACCAATGTCAGGAAAGTCCATGTCCAGAAATGTGAATAAAACAAACTGTTGTGGGAACTCAGTGAGTCAGGCAGCATCTGTGGAGAGAATGGACAGGTGACTTTTTTTGTCATCTCTGAAGAAGGGTCCTGACCCGAAACGTCTCTTGTCCATTCCCTCTACAGATGTTGCCTGACCCACTCAATTTGCACAGCACTTTACTTTTTTGCTCAAGATTCCCTGATCTGTACTTCCTTATGTCTCCATACTTACCACAACAATAATTTTCCATCTTATTTTTAAATTTGAAAAGATTGCAATGTTCACTATGTGTTGAAGTGTCGGTGTAATCACAAATGGGAGCATTGTACTCAATAGATAGACAAAACACTGATAATGCAGCCATCTTGGGACGTCAATGGTGTGAAACCAGCAGATAATGCCAATTATTGGAAGTTACTCTAATGTTACTGCAAGCCACTTTTAATTCCCTTTTTTATATGTTACATAGTATTACTAAAACTTTATGAGTGAATCAGGTGAGTTTAAAAATAGTGTGGGAATGGACCCTGGCAAATTTGTGAGTCACATGGAAACTGGGCTCTGGTGAATTAAAAGGAGCATTGAAATGGAATGTTGGTGAATTAAATGGAGTTTGAAAACCATACTCTGATGAGTCTACCAGGCGTGGGAAAGGACCACAGTGAGTTTATAAGGCATGTGTGAATGGGCCCCTGTTAGTTAAAAAGGAATATAGGAATAGGGTCCTGGTGAGTGGCGGGAGAGTGGAACACATCAAATATCCTGAGTATCAGAGTTTTACTGTACCCATGTTGTCACTTTGGTGCTGTTCAATTTTCCATTTAAAATATTTAATAACTTTAAAAAATAACAAACCTATTGCCATTGAAGAGTCATAAAATCTAAAATCAGTCACAATATGGTTAAAACAGATGCTAAAAACATTACTCTCATTTTCACTCTGTCCATGTGAGAGTCTATTGGATACATTATTGGATAGATTAACCGGTTGAAGGAAAATAAGGAAACTGAGAAGTCAAATTTTAGATTATGCTGATTTTATCATAGTTGGGTGACTGGATAAACTTGACCTAGATTATGACACACAGCAGTTATCCTACTTTTTCCTTACCATACTACTTTATCTTAAGATGACATTCATCACATTGTAGTTTTTTTTACTAAGCTGTGATCCTCTTTGAAAGCAAAAATGAATTGTAAATATAGACAGGGAGACAGGGCGGCACAGTGGCTCAAGAAGAGTTGCTGGCTTACTTCTCGATCCTGACCTGGAGTGCTGTTTGGGTGGAGTTTGCACATTCACTTCGTGACCATCTGGGGTTCCTCCTCTTGGTACTGTGATTTCCTCCTACATCCCAAATATTTGCGGGTCAGTAAGTAAATTGGCCAATGTAAATCGCTCCTTTTATGTAGATGAATGGTAGAATTTGGAGAATGTGGGAAGGATAAAACGGGATTAGTGTAAGATTAGTGCAAGTGAGTGGTTGATGGCCAGTGACTTAGTGGGCTGAAGGGCCAGTGTCTGTGCTGTATGACTCCATGATTTTATGACTCTCTATTAAAAAGACTAGTCTTAGAAAATTAATGAACTTGAGTGTCTGTGTGTGAAATGCACACGATAACAAGTGGTACAGGTCCACCACCGATTTTTCGGCAACAAGTGGTCAGGAACCTCCCTTAATCTGGACAAAGTTATGAGAGCACACTTGAAATAGTCCCAAGGATGTCCCCCTGAAAATGTGGCGCCTTGGCCGGGTGAGGCTGCTGTTCACGACCTCATCGGAACTTCTATGGCTGATCGGCAGGTCGAATTTGCACCCTGTGGCCAGGGCTCTGGAACTCCGGCCCGTTCAGAGCCAGCAGATCCAGTCCCGCTGCTGACTTCCATGGTTGACTCCCCTGGCATTCTAGGTAGACCGTTGCGGTTCTGTTGGGCTCCTCTCAGAGGCTGTGATCTCTGTCGGTCTAGCAAAACGGATAACCCAGTAAGGCTTTGGAACCAAGGATGCCGTTGTGTACATCATTACTAATTATACAATGACATGTACACAATTAAAACCTATGCAACAATTTACACAACTATTGGATAATATTGGGAATGGGATTAAATAAATTGCTCTTGCAAAGCCATACAATACTTATCATGTCTTAGGAGCAGAATTAGGCCATTTGGCCCATCAAACCTATCTACCATTCAATCATGACTGATCTATCTATCCCTCTCAACCCTATTTTCATGCCTTCTCCCAGTAACTTGTGATACCCTCACTAATCAAGAACCTGTCAATCTCTGCTTTAAGAATACCCAAAGACTTGGATTCCACAACCGTGTGTGGCAATGAATTCTACAGTTTCACCATCCTACATGACCACTACATTGATGTATTAGCGATCCCAAGTAATCAAGTGTACTGTGCAGTCAAGATGTACAGTGTGTAACAATAGTGTACAGTGTGTAACAGTGTGTTAGGTTGGTTATTGCGGACCGAACACCTCCGCTCGGTCCGCAATAACCAACCTGACCTCCCGTGGCTCAGCACTTCAACTCCCCCTCCCACTCCGTATACGACCTCTCTGCCCTGGGTCTCCTCCATGGCCAGAGCGAGCAACATCGGAAATTGGAGGAACAGCACCTCATATTCCGCTTGGGGAGTCTGCATCCTGGGGGCATGAACATTGAATTCTCCCAGTTTTGTTAGTCCTTGCTGTCTCCTCCCCTTCCTCAGCCCACCTGCCGTCTTCTCCCATCCCCCAGCCTTTGGGCTCCTCCTCCCTTTTCCTTTCTTCTCCCCGCCACCTCCACCCATCATCAGTCTGAAGAAGGGTTTTGGCCCGAAACGTTGCCTATTTCCTTCGCTCCATAGATGCTGCTGCACCCGCTGAGTTTCTCCAGCTTTTTTGTGTACCAGTATGTAACAATGTTGGATGCTCATTGCTACTAGGATTTACCACAATACCTCTCGACATATACACCATATGACAATGTACAAATGTTCACCTTGATAATGTTTACTCGACATGTGTATGTGCATTTTAGTGATACATATATACTGTCTATTTCCACAAGGTTGAGGCAGATGGTGAAATATTTCTCTATAATTATCACTAGGTTGCAAGCATTGCTAACATTTATGGCCCTTTGTGCTTTGGACATAACAGAATGGCTTGTCAGGCAATTTCAGAAGGCAATTAATAGCTAATTGTGATGAAATGGGAGTACGTAAACACAAAAAGCTGGAGTAACTCAACGGGACAGGCAGCATCTCTGGAGAGAAGGAATGGGTGATGTTTCGGATCGAGACCCTTCTTCAGAAGGTGTCAGAGGTTATGGGAAGAAGGCAGGAGAATGGGGTTAGGAGGGAGAGATAGATCAGCCATGATTGAATGTCAGAGTAGATTTGATGGGCAGAATGGCCTAATTCTACTCCTATTCCTTATAACTTTATGAGATTTAAACTCACCGTCTCTGCCATCCTCCATTTGGCCTCTGGAATGCTAACACAGTAACATAATTGCAATACTCCTCTGCCTTCCCCATGTCTAGTATGGTTAGGTTCCTTAGACAATAGCACCATACATCATGTGATCTTAGGGTGATGGAAAGATGTTCATAGAAATGTAGATTTTCCCATCTTTGGATAGGCAGATTAAAGAACCACATATAGACCTGTCCTTAACATGCATAGTTATTATTTTTTTTAGGGTAGAAGATGGGGTTTTATGCTGGTGTGTGACTGTGGGACAAAATCCACTAATTTCAGGATTTAGACCCTTCATTAGAATCTAAAATGACAGATTTCAGAAATGCCTCTCTCCTTAGATGCTTTCTGACTTGCTGAGTAGCTCCAGCAACTTCTGTTTTCAAGTTCAATGTTTCCAAGCACCTGCAGTTTTTGATTTTCAGTAATACATTTTAGTTTTTTCCTAGTTTAGTGTAGAGATACAGCGTGGAAACATGCCCTTTGGCCACCGAGTCCACACCGACCAATGATCACCTCTACACTTATCCTGTTCTACACACCAGGAACAATTTATAGCAGCCAAGTAACCTACAAACCTGTACGTCTTTGGAATGTAGGAGGATCACCCAGAGAAACCCACGCGCTCACTGGGAGAACGTGCAAACTCCATACAGAGACAGCACCTGTAGTCAGGATCGAACATGGGTCTCTGGTGCTGCAAGGCAGCAACTCTACCACTGTGCCACTGTGCCCCCCCCCTCCAAAAAAAAAATGTTAATGAAAAAGTGATTATTTTATCACTTTTGCCAAAGCCCTTCCACCACTTGCTTCTGGCTATGGTTTGTGATTTACAGTAATCGCCTGTGCAAAATGATGCCAAAAATATCAGCTGGAACTTGTATTCATTAATGTATTTATACCATCTGCGATAACCAGGCGGATTCTTATTCCATTAAAAATTATAATGCGTTACACAAAACAAAATTCTTGTACAGCAACTTTTAATACCATTTAAAAAAAAAAGACAAATTAATTGCGTTTCAAAGTATGAATGGTTCAGCTAATTTTGTTCTGCATATTTTCATTAAAATAAATAGGAGATTGAAAAGGCATGGAAAATGGTTGATTCAGCTCTTGATCAGGAAAAACGAGGAAAAGAAACCATTCGCTCTCTGAAGCAAGAAATTAGTAACCTAACCAGGCTTGTGGAGCAAGGTGCTGGACTTTCACTGGGTCAAGAGAGCAGGTTTGTGCATTTTATTTTTTATTTATTCCTCTATCCACTATATTTTCTTCTGTGATTATATTCCACACCCCATGGCCTCATGGTTCCAGTGTAATGTGTATGACGGCTTTGCCTTTAAGTAGGCCATTGTGGAAATAGGGAGTCAATTATTGTGAAGGTAATAAAAAAGAAAATCAGGTGGTTAATTTCCTATGTGCATTTTACATCAAGACAGTCAAGAGTCCAGATTGTTTAATTGACACTATAAGCTGGAATAACTCAGTGGGACAGTCAGCATCTCTGGAGAGACGGAATGGGTGATGTTTCGGGTTGAGACCGTTTTTCAGACTAGTTAAGAATAAGGGAAACGACAGATAGTTGAATAGCAGGAGGAATCACAGAGGGGGAGCAGTGAGAGAGGATGTTGCAGAACTCTCGTCGGAGAGAGGAGGACAACATCTTCAAAGAAGAGGAGATTTTGCAGTGCAACAGACGAAATGTGTAAGAAGAAACTGCAAATGCTGGTTTAATCCGAAGATAGACACAAAAAGCTGGAGTAACTCAGCGGGACAGGCAGCATCTCTGGAGAGAAGGAATGGGTGACATTTCAGGTCGAGATCCTTCTTCAGACTAGTTAGGGATAAGGGAAATGAGAGGTAGTCGGAGAGCAGGAGGAATCACAGAGAGAGCGCAGCGAGAGAGGATGTTGCAGAATTGTCAAATGTACAGACAACGGAACAATGAACATTTTATTTGCAACAACATAACAGGCCTGTCAACACAATGCACGTAGATAATATAAAATGAATGAATTTTCAATAAATTAACTCAATTCAATTGACATTGTTGACTCAAATCAAAATAACCACTGGAGAAGGGTCTTGACCTAAAACATCACCAATCCTTTTTCTCCAGAGATGCTGCCCAACCCGCTGATTTGGTCCAGCATTTTGTGCCTATCTTTACCACTGATCTTATTCTTTTTTGGCTGGAGTTGCCCAGATGGCAGGTTTCAATGTGGGCGGAATTTCAAAGATCTGGTACCACAGGCAGGGTCTCGCAAACAATCCCATTTTCCCAGACCCAATGATTCTGACCCTTTGGTTTGTATTATCTCAGTTTATATTGCTTGTATTGTATTTTTTAGACCTGGATGGTAACCAAGAACAAACTTCACTGGGCAACCACTTATAAACAAAAGTGTTACATTACATTGAATTGTTCTTTCATTGCATGGCAGTAAAGCATATAAACCCTGCCTAGTTGATCTTGATCATTTGTAAATGGTGAGTTGCAACAATACTATTGTACCGTCAACTGGGACTCTAATAAGGTCTGCACTTACCACTGGATTATGTTTGGACCAATCTTCCTCTAACTTGCAATTGGAATAATGAAGTACTGATACTTTGCACACACAATGCAGATAATATTGCTTTTGAGCCATTTATACCTATACAGTTGAGCTTTGAATATGTTTTGTAACTTTTCAGTAGAGTCTTAATCATACAGCACCGAAACAGGCCCTTCGGCCCACCGAGTCCACGCCGACCAATTATCACGCTGTACACTAACACTATCCTACCAAAGCAAATTAACCTACAGTGTCTTATACATCTGTAATATGATCTCCCAACTTCTATGTTCAACTTTGGAGGTTGTATATGGATATTTTTATGGCAGAGATGGATAGATTATTGATTAGTCCAGATGCCAGGGGTTATGGGGAGAAGGCAGGAGAATGGAGTTAGGAGGGAGAGATAAATCAGCAATGATTGAGTGGCGGAGTAGACTTGATGGGCCGGTTGGCCTAATTCTGTTCCTACCAATTATGACCTTATGACCACGTGGGCTTTTTCCGAATGCTCTGCTTTTCTCCCACATTCCAAAGACACGCAGGTTTGTAGATTACTTGGCTGTGTAAATTACCCCTCGTGTGGGTGATGAAAAAAACTGAATAACATAGAACTAATGTATGGGGTGATCTTTGGTTGGCACAGACTCAGTGGGACAAAGGGCCTGTTTCCACATTGTATCTCTAAAGTAAATTAAACTAAACAATACTAAAATAAAATAAACTAAATCAAAGTAGAATTGTTGGGCAAGTGAGAGATAATAAGTTGCATGTTTCCAGGGAAAGAAGATGGGCAATGGGATCAATGGGGTTGCTCTGCCCAGAGTTGACATGGATCCGATGGGCTGAATAGTTTCATTTTGTCATAATTGTTATGCATGTTATTCTCTGCCACAGAAAGGTAGTCGAGGCCAGTTCATTGGCTATATTTAAGAGGGAGTTAGATGTGGCCCTTGTGGCTAAAGGGATCAGGGGGTATGGGGAGAAGGTGGGTATGGGATACTGAGTTGGATGATCAGCCATGACCATATTGAATGGCGGTGCAGGCTCGAAGGGTCTTTGTTTCTTTGTTTCTATGTTATTGTCAACATTCAAAATTCTCATATCTCTAATAGCAAGGGAAGATTTAGAGTAAAGGGACTAAGATTGTACATGTTGCTTTTCAGATAAGATCAACTTATATGTTTATAATTGAATCTGAATCTGAATAGTTACTTTGATAACTTCCCAGCTTTACTTCTCCATTGTTGGAGACAGATGTTAGATTTAGATATATTCAGAATTTGTTTTTGGCAAGAACTGGCCCAAGGCTTAGTGCTGTGCATGAACCAACACTGGTTAGAGATCAAAGCTGATTGAGAACTCAATTTGAATTGGTTATAGGTGATCATTGCTTTTGTATTGGGAACATTTTGTTGCTGTTAATCTTGATTTGTGCTGGAAGAGCATATTGTCGCATGAGCTGTCTAGTGAAAGTCACTGCAGTAAGTGAACACTGCATCATGCAGAGTGCAAAATGACAGTGGTTGAAAGAATATGGGCAAGACCTGAAAATACAATATATATTGGCAACAACGTTCTGTACAGCAGTGAGTGAAAAATGGGATATTGCTCTCTGTGCATCCCATCATTAAATTATAAATTAGGGGTTTTTTTGTCTCCAAAATGAATTTATATTACCAGTAAGTCAGGGGGTTACCTGGACATCCGGTGATGCTGTTACTGGCTGCCTCCGACCACAGTCTGGTTGTCTTTTTTTTTTTTGTTATGTTTAGAGTATGTTTTTTTAGGTTTTTTTCAGTATTTTATGTAGGGGGAAGTGGGTAGGGTAAGGGGGAAACCATTCTTCTGTCGCTTCCTGGCGAGGATGCGGCTATTATCCGAGTCGCGCCCTCACCCCCCTCCTCGCGGCCTATCAACTGGATTGGTGAGGCCTTTCCTGCCGGGACTGGACCAGAGCTTAAGCAGCTGTGGCGCAGCGCTCGATACATTGCGGAACGGGCGATGCCTCACCCAGGATTGCCGCTTGGAGCTCCAGAGTGTTGGGCCTCTGCTCCAACATCTGGGAGTGTGGAGCTCCCAATGCGGGGGGCGCTGACTTCAACATCGCGGAGTCCTGGGTCCCTTTGCCGGGGATCGCCAGCGCGAATTTCCGCCCAGCGCGGCCTGTGGACATCGGGAGCCGTGGACTCCAGTGGAATGTGGCCGATTCAGAGGTCCAGGCCGCTGAGGATGTTCTCCTGTTCGACGTCGGGGTTCCATCGATCTTGGCGAGAGGGCTGAACATCGGGCCGCCCGTAGCGGCAACTACAAGGTGCTCGGGGGCCCCAACCATGGGTGAACATTGGGGAACATCAGTGAGGAGGTTGACTGGACTTTGGTTCCTTCCCTCACAGTGGGGAACTTTGGTGCCGCTGTGGGGATGTTTATGTTGTGGACTACTGTGTTCTGTGTTTTTTTTGTTTTTTTTTATTTTATTTTTTGTATGACTGTAAGGGAAAGAGAATTTTGTTGTCTCTTAATTGAAGACAATGACAATAAATTGAATCAAATCAAAAGTTGGACAAATAATCCTGACCTGTGAATTCCAGTCAAGTTTAATGCCATATGCACGTACAATAAGGTAGAGATTCAATGAAAACCGTGCATCGCAAGCACATAAACTTGGAAAAGACCCAGAAACATACGTTATCCAGAAATCACACATAAAATTCAAAACTCACTGTGGCGGCTGATTTAGCCATTGATTATTGGTGTGAAGAAAGTTCCAACCCAAAGCGTCACCTATCCATGTTCTCCAGGGATGCTGCCTGACCTGCCGAGTTGCTCCAGCACTTTGTCTTTTTTGTCCAGCCGCTATGTTGTAAAATTGTCCCTGGTTTGTAGGACCGTGTTAGTGTACGGGGTGATCGCTGGACGGCGCCGACTCGGTAGGCCAAAGGGCTGTGTCTCTAAACTCTAAAAACAAGCAGGTTGGGAGAAAGTGCAGCAAATATTTCTTGCTACCTAGCTTTTGTTGTTTACTAGCAGTTATTTCCCTCTATAAGCTCGGGCCACAACCGCTTGTGTTATTTAGTATGGGAGGGTTAGTTTTAAAAGCGCCGTCAGCGGATTTGCAAGCCGCGTCCTCTATCGGGGGGGCGGGAAGAGGATGAGATGGAGCCGCTGTTCGGGGCCCGTCATTCGCTCCGACCCTTCCTCACCCCGAACCTAGTATCTTTCCCACGCAATACAGCTGTCACCGCCGACACAAAACGTTGCGTTCCTTTTGTCCAGAGATGCTGCTTGACCCGCGGAGTTACTCCAGTTTTTTGTGTCTATCCGGTACAAACCAGTATTTGGTTGCCAAGCCGGGCAAAATTACTCGGTGTTTAGGTTGCCCTGCGGCGCTTTGAGTGGTCAGTGGCACCCGGGCAACTGCTAATTGCCCTGCTCTAACTTAGTCTTCCTTCGTTCCAAATAAATTTCCACCAGATTTGCAGTAGTAAATTTATCTACCAACCCACAAATCTTTGTGGTACACAGAAAATCAGAGTCATGAAATCATAGTCATACAAGGAAACAGGCCCTTTGGCCCAACTTGTCCATGCCATCCGAGATGTCCCATCTAAGCTAGTCCTATTTGCTAACGTTTGGCTTGTATCCATTTAAACCTTTCCTATCGACATGCCTAACCAAGTGTATTTTAAATGCTGTTATAGTACGTGCATCAACAACTTCCTCTCGTAGCTCATTCCTATGCCCATCATCCTCTGAGTACAAAGTTGGACCTCGGCTTCCTATTAAATCTTTCCCGTCTCACCTTAAACCTGTACTTTCTGGTTCTTGATTCCCCTACTTTGTGTAAAACACTTTCACCCTTCATATTTCCTTCATGATTTTATATACCTCTATAAGATCACCCCTCAGTCTCCTGTACTCCAAGGAATAAAGTCTTAGCCTTCCCAACTTCTCCCTCTAGCTCGGGCTCGCAAGTCCTGGCAACATCCTTGTAAATCTTCTCTGCACTCTATCAGCTTAGTAACTGGGAGATAGTCATGTGATGAGATGGGGAACATACAAACTCCACACCGATGGCCCTAAGGTCTGGAATGAACCTGGATTGCAAGAGTTGCGAGACGGCAGTTCTACTAGATGTGCCGTTGCACGGTGCATCACTACAGCTGACTAAAATGGAATATGTGAAATCATTATTTGTACTCTGTTCAAAATATATTTAAAGATCACGTTAAAGATCGTGAATATGTTTTTGTTTGTACAGTGTTAATGATTTGCTGAAAATCCAAGAGCAGCTGACTAAAGAGAGAGATGAACTTCTCACGGAGGTTGTAACTTTACGCGATAAGGTGGGAGAAATGGTAACCCGTGAGGAAGAGTTGGATCGTCTTAAAGCAGAGACTGACCAAAATATGGCGCAGGTTGGTAATCATTTGTTTCTGGTGCCTTTCACTCCACCTCTTGAAGGCACAAGTTCTTTATATGTGAATCCAAAACCCTGAAGATTTGGCAGGCTATTCAATAACTGATATCTGGCTGCATAGCACACCATAAGTCCCATGTAAGAGAGGATGTCAAGTGTGTGAGGAGCTGATAACTAGTGCACTTCTGGACCTAATGCTGCAGTATTGATGCGTGGAAGTCAATGATGCATGGACATTTTGATACTCTTCATCACCTACATTAAATCCAGCTCATAAAAAGGAAAAGCAGGGGAATACACTTGAAAAGGAGGACAGTAAAATAATTTGAGGATTACCAGTGAAATCACCAGTACTGGGTGTGTGGTAATGGTAAGTTAGTGGATGAGGAATGGAGCAGTGGTCACTGCTTTTTTGTGTACAGAATTTCTGGGATTCACTTATTTAACCTTTGGACAGATGACCAACTGATTCATCAAATGTACCTCACAACAATGCGTAGTGTGAGTGTAGCAGATCTTAGAATCAGGACATTCCTACTTTAATAGAATCGGACTTAAGATGGGAATTGTATGGAAACCCAGGAAATGGAAAACTAATCTGAAATCCCAGTTTTATCAGGGTTTGAGAAGAACATTGGCACACCTATTCAGACCCAGCGATTTTTTGCAATTGCCGACTGACTAAAGGGACACATAGGATTACAACGTTTCCCTGAAATACTCTTCAAGATATTGATTTGGATGGGGCACCCAGCAAAAAATTAGAAAGTCGCACTGCTTTGACAACCTAGAAACTAGGGCCATGGCATCTGATTACGGAGATATTGGGCAAAAGACTGCTATAAAGTGATCGAAAGGCTGCTTCCAACTTGAGTTTCCAGTGGGGTTTAATTGACTTTTATACATTGTAGAAATTAGTTATATTAAAAATTGCCAGATTATTTTAAAAGTTTCTAAACTATTGGTGGTATTTTTTTCTATAAGGTAGGGAGTTTAAGTCCCAATCTTGGGCACAAAATGTAGGATAACGCTGAATGTATATTGCACTTACAATGATATTGCTTTCAAGGCAAGATGTTAAACTGTGGTTGTATTGGGTATCTAAAGTAAACGTAAAAAACATTGTAGCACTATTTCTAAAAAGAACAATATCCTTCAATTAAAACGATTTTCTGGTTGTTATTACATTGCTGCATTTCCTGATATGTTAGTGGTGCCAAAGAATACTCATTGGATGTGAAGAGCATTGGGACATAGTGAAGTTGTAAAGTGTGCCATATAAATGCAAGTATTTTTTTAACTTTCTTTTCTTTCTTTCCATTTCTTTTACTCCATCTCCCTTTTTGTCTCTCTGACCATTTTTTCCCTTTCTTCTTGTTTTATTCTTTTCTTCACAGACTTTCTTTCTTTTTCCTTCTCACCGTTGCTCTTCCCTTCTCTGCTTTTAACCTATTTTATTTAATCTTTCCTATCTCTCTCTGTTTTTATTTCTGCTTATTTTAGTTTACCTTTTGTTTCCGAAAGAACTGTAGATGCTGGAAAAATCAAAGGTAGAGAAAAATGCTGGAGAAACTCAGCGGGTGAGGCAGCACTCTATGGAGCGAAGGAATAGGTGACGTTTCGGGTCGAGACCCTTCTTCACACTTCCAGCATTTTTGTCTACCTTTTAGTTTACCTTTTGATTTTCTCTCTCTTTACCTTGCCCAGTTTTTTTGCTTTACTTTGCTTTCTCTTTCTTTGCTTACCGTTGATCTTTTTCTCTCTTCCTTTGCCATTTCTTCATCCCCTTTTATGTCCTTACTTCCTCTCTTTCACTTTGTTCTCTATAGTCACTCTTTTTTTCACATTCACTAGATCTCTCCCTTTCCTGTTTTCCTTTTCTCGTTCTTTCACCACCCCTCTTTCAATTTTAAATCTTCTCTTTGTTTTTCTTTTTTCTCTTTTTTCTTTATCTTTCTTTCTCTTTCTTCTTCCCATTTTATTTTCTATAATTTATTTTGTTTTCTTTTTTTTTTGTTTACCACTGTGATGAAAATAATTTTCTTTACTTGCTGAAATGTGAGTAATTTGTAGCTGCTAACCATGCATTTAATTTTAAGAACATAGGATTCTAGCATATAGAACAATAAAGTACAGGGACAGGCCCTTCAGCCCACGATATTTGTGCTGACCATGATACCAATTTAGATTGTATATTTTCCTGCACATGGTCTATCTATCCATTCCCTTTTTGTTCACATGCCTGTAAATGCACAAATAAAATAATGTAAATTCAGGATAGTGATTGCAAATTGTTTTTCACTATTGTGTCTAAAATATTTGTGGACATCTGTTATATTGTCACCTGAACAGATTCAAATGTTATCTGAGACTTTTTAGTCTTTAAAGGCATATTTTCCTCAGAGTGGTAATGCATATTTTTTTCGATAGCGTTAATCCAATGCCAATCCTTTTTGTCTGTAGCTTCAGCACGACATCCAGATGCGAGAGAATGAGATTGCCCGGGAGGTTCGACGGAAGGAGAAACTGTCCAAAGAACTGACGCGCACGAAAGGAGAACTGGATGAAAGTCAAGCTGAGATCAAGTCGTTGATGGTACAACAGCAGAAGACCAAAGATGAACACCAGAAATTGGACCTCCAGCTGAAGGAACAAAAGGTAGCCTGGACAAAACCTCTAAACTTCACCTTGACCTTCCAACCAAAAGCTAAAACGTATTAAAGGGTAGTGAAACAGGGATTCTTGTTTTGACTGTATTTTTGGCATCGGTGCAGTGTCTTCATGAGCACAGAGCCAGCAATAGCATTGCAGCAGTACAATAGACAAATGCAGATCAGTGCCCTGTTAGTGAAACCATCTGGAAAGGATAGTCTCACATCAGTAATTGACTGTACTGTAAACACAGCTGCTGCTAAAACTTGCCAAAATGGTACGCTTTTGAAGTTCAACAAAAATCCCTGTGGTTTTCTATTTGCATGTTAAAAAGCTGAATTTTCAGTGACAAAATTGCCCTGGCACAGAAGTTGGTAATCGATGATTTATGCAGCTTCTTGATGACACTGAATGAAGCTGTGCCTTCCCTGGGGTAGTTCAAGGTGACTGTTCAGGTGGACACCGTTGGTTACATCATGGTACATTTTCTTCTTTCTCCACTCTAAATCCCTTCCTCTCTACTGACTCTGTACCTCACATGGACACTCCTAACCCTTCAACTTCCCTCTGTTGATTAATCTCTCCTCTACATTGACTCAATCAATTATGCAGTACGTTGATTTTCTTCACCCCATCCCTTCAATGACCCTCTTCCTCTTCCCTCCAAGAGCTCACCCCTTTCTTTCCCCTCCAAGTGATTGCTCCTTGCCTGTCCTTTCCCAGATCCTCCCCTCATTGACTCTCTTACTTCCCCGCTATGCCAACCTTCCCCTCACCTCCAGTGGCTCTCCTTTTCTCCACCTCCAAGTGATCTCTTCTTCTTTGCCCCTTCCAGACCTCCCGTTCTCCATCTCCTCTCCTCACATGGACTTCTCCCCTCCATTTCATGGACTTACCTCCATTCCACACCAATGAATCTTCCCCCCCCCCCCCCCAATGGACCATTTGTAAATTCTCTTTTCACCAAGCCACACATACTAGCTCCTCCAACAGACTTCTTCTTCCTTCACCCTTGATAACACTCCAGCTCTGCATGCACTCCCTCCTCCATTTCTCTTTTTTTTCCATGCTTGTCCCCTCTGTGGCTTCTTCTTTGCTCTCCTCCGTGGATTCTCTCTGCTCCTGTCTTCAATAAACACCCCATTCCTTTCCACCTGACATGGTGGTGCAGCAGCAGAGTTGCTGTCTTACAGTGCCAGGGGTCCGGGTTCGATCCTGATTATGGGTGCTGCCTGTACAAAGTTTGTATGTTCTCGCCATGACCGCGCGGGTTTCCCCCCGGATGCTCCAGTTTCCTCCCACACTCCAATGACGTACAGGTTTGTAGGTTAATTGCCTTTGGTAAAAAACATTTTTTAATTGTTCCTAGTGTGTAGGATAGTGCTAGCGTATGGGGTTTGCAGATCGGCACAGACTCGGTGGTCTGAAGGGCCTGTGTTTCCGCATTGTATCTCTAAATTAAACTAAACCAGTTATCCCAAAAAGAAAAATATTTTAACTTTTCTTTTTCACTCCAGCTTTCTTTGCTTTTTCTTCCTGACTTCTCTCCTGGCTTCATTTGCAGTTTCTTTGTAGCAATCTGCCACTTTTCCCACCTTACCTTTTCTAACAGACAGATAAAGGAGATAAAGAAATTCCACTACAGTAAGGTAAGTAAAGCCATAGAGAATTGGACATACAGCAGGGAAACTAGCCCTTCAGATCAACATCCAAGCCAAGCTATCTGTGCTATTCTTATTTGAAGAGATGAAATGAAGACAAAAGGATGTCAGATAAGGAAAGAAATGTAAAGCTGGAGGGAAGGTGATAAAAGGATAAAAGGAAAAAAATGGGCTATATATGGATGGGAGAAGGGTAAGAGTGCCAAATGCCTTCTTCACCACTTAAAAAATATTTCATTTACGTTTCTGAAAAAATCTTAAGAAAGGCATTTAATGTTAAACTGTAAACAACTTCCATTCAAAAAACAAATTGTGTTCTGTTTGTTACTGTGAACGTTGTGCTTCACAACTTTTGATTTTTGTCCAACATTTTGTACTTCTTGCTAGGAAATAAATATACAAGTTACAGAGCAAAACTCATTTTGCTCTGTCTTGGCAATGCGCTCAAACTTAATCACTGAAAGGTATTCTGTGCAGCACCTCTGTAACACATCCAATTTCTACTATGAGGCATATAGCACTGAAGACAGTAACCGACCATCTGGCCATTAAATCAGTGTTGGATTTGGAATGATATTGGCAAGGAAGTGCCAATTCATTGAGGTTTCATCCCGTGGATCCATATGTAATGTGATGAGAGGAACAAGTTCAATTTACATTGGCCTTTTATAACTAGAAGCAGAAGAAACTTCAATTTTAATAATTTGAAATTAATTTTAGCTTGTGTTTCAGAACCAAAAATCCAATATCCAACCCACTGGAATTGCTTATCTTTGAATTATTTAAAGTCTATTGTGTTCAAAATGTGTTTGGGGATACAGCGCGGAAACAGGCCCTTTGGCTCACCGAGTCTACGCTGACAAGCGATCCCCATCACCAACACTATCCTACACACTTGGGACAATTTACAATTTTTACAAAAGCCAATTAACCTACAAACCTGTATGTCTGGAATATGGGGGGAAACCGGAGCACCCGGGGAAAATCCACGCGATCACAGGGAGAACATACAAACTCTGTACAGACAGTACCCATAGTCAGGATTGCATCGGGTCTCTGGCACAATAAGGCGGCAACTCTATCACTGCACCACCCTGCCCTTGAGTCAAATACAATTTCTGTTGTTTTAAATAATTGTTTTTCTTTTTCTTTCAACAGATTTTGAATGAAAGAGCTTCAAAGGATTTGGAATTACTTAACCAGAAATTTCTCAAGCTCCAGCAGGAAAATGAACTACAAGCTCTCATCACTGACCAACTAACAGTGGAAAATCAACAGAAGCTGATGGATCTTAAAGTATGCATAATTTCCTCTCCCTTTATGTACCAAGATAATATAAGCTCGTCATAAATCATTTAATCATACGACGTAGAAAATGGCCAATCTCACCACCAGGGCTAGATTTTTTTATTCTTTCATATTTTGTTTTACCCATAGTTAATGCTTTTATAAAGAATTTCAAAAGCTAGTGCTGACATTCTGAAGAACTGAGGGTGTTCTGCAGGGTTGGAGGTGCAACAGTTTGGATGGATGTTTAAACTGATGCCCACTGTAACCTATTTTGGTGGTGTAAAAGGTCCAATGGCACTATTTGAAGAACGAGCATGGCAGTTCCCCCCTGTTTTTTAAAAACTAATATTCACCCTTTAATCAAAGCAGTTTGTACAGGAACGAGTTGTGCACAATTGTTTCCCGTGTTTCTACTTTGCAACAATTATAGTTCTAAAGCTATTCTTGAGACTGTAGAATGCAGGTGCACCACCAATTTTCTTGTTTCCAGAGCTTGCTGGCTTATCTGTTTTGCCAGAGCAACAGAGGTTATGGACTCCAAGAGGAGTTGAATGGTACTACAATGGTTCACTTAGGCCGCCGGAGAGCTGAGATTCATCCCCGCAAATTCACCCTCAGAAGTCGGCTATGGGAGTGAATCTACCATCTCCGGCTGGGCCGAAGTTCTAGAGCCCCGACCGCAGGTGGCAAATTCGAACTGCCTATTGGCCACAGAAGCTGGCTATGGAACAGATCTGCCAGCCCCGGTCTTAGTCTCAGTCTACCCCACGACAGAAGGGGGAGGAGTCGTGAAGTTTGATAGCACAGGGAAGAAGGATCTCCTGTGGCATTCTGTCCTGCATCTTGGTGGAACCAGTCTGTTGCTGAAGGTATTCCTCAGGTTGACCAGCGTGTCATGGAGGGTTTGAGGAGCATCTTCCCCTCCAAGACCCCCTCCCATGAATCCATCTCTGCCCACAGGACGGCGCCAGCCTTCCTGATGAGTTTGTTGATCCTTTGCCCTGCTACCCGGCACATGGCAGCGAAGAAGATGGCACTGGCTACCACCGATTGGTAGAATATCTGCAGCATCTTACTGCAGATGTTGAAAGAGCGGAGCATTCTCAAAATGTACAGCCGGCTCTGTCTCTTCTTGTACAGGGCCTCAGCGTTCCTGGACCAGTCCAGTTTACTGTCCAGGTACACTACAAGGTATTTGTACTCCCTGGTAAACTGCACATCCACACTATTGATGGAGACAGGGGACAGAGGTGTTCCGCTCCTCCTAAGGTCCTCCACCAACTCCTTAGTCTTCTTGCTGTTGAGCTGCAGATGATTCAGCCCACACCACTCAACAAAGTTGTTGACTACACCTTTGTATTCAGCTTCTCTCCCCTCACTGATGCAGCCCATATTTTCAGTCAGGAGATGGAATTATATCTGAAGTCCGAGGTGTTGATGGTTAACAGGAAGGGAGAGAGGACTGTTCCCTGTGAGGCCCCTGTGTGCTCACCACCATGTCTGAGACACAGTTCTGTAGCCTGACATATTGTGGTCGTCTAATCCAGTAGTTGGTGATCCAGGACACCGATGGAGCATCCACCCGCATCTTCGTCAGTTTGCTCCCTAGCAGTGCAGGCCGGGTCATGTTAAAAGCACTGGAGATGTAAAAAAACATGATTCTCACAGTGCTTCCCGGCTTATCCAGGTAAGAATAGGAACGAGGAAGCAGGTGGATGATAGCGTCCTCGACCCCCATCTTTGTTTGGTAAGCGAACTGCAGGGGGTCCAGGTAGGGTTGAAACCCTCATCAATATCTTTTCCTTCTGTTGTTAACTGAATTATCACCCACTCAGGATTTGCAGGTTACTTGAAGGGACATCTTGAGCAGGAAACATTTCCTCTTCCTAAACTAATTTACTTAAATAAATGCTCTTCTGTCATCTGATCCAGACAAAAGAGGAAGATGTGGCAACATTGAATCAAGATGTCTCCAAGTTGACGAAGGTGAGGGAGATGCTACAGCGGAGGTTGCATCAATCTGAGGACCAAAAGCTGGACCTTGATCACCAACGGGAAACTTTCAGAAATCTCACCATTTCTTTGGAGAAAGGTTGGAGCTCTACTTGACAACTATACAGTATAATGCAAACTTGATTAAAACCTGCTGGTCCTTTGTCTATTAAGTTGTTTTACTTCATACAGAAGTTACTATTTGACACAACACACTTGAATATAGGCTGTATGTGAGCCTTCCTCCCCCTGACTTGATCTCAAAGCATCAGCATATCTTTCTGGAGACACAAGGAACTATAAATGCAGGAATCTTGAGCAAACCACAAAGAGCTGGAGGAACTCTACTAATCGGGCAGGATCTTGGGAGGGAATGAACAGACAATGTTTCGGGCCAGGACCCTCTTTCAGACAGAAGTCCATCCTCAGGCCACAGATGTGGCCTGATCTGCTGAGTTCTTCTAACATATCCATCTATTTCTTTCTTCTTTGTGTAATATGCTTTTTTTCTGTAAGTAGCTCTTTTGTTTGGCTCAACAGCTTCATGTTGTACACTCCAATCATACTCTGCATAAATAATTAGCATGTGGATTCCTTTCTGGAATTATCAATTTGAAATATAGTAGTCAGGGAACTTGAAAGTCACTTAAAACGGACCCTCTGTTGATGAAGCAGCAAAGTATGATGCATTGGGCATGAATGAGAGACATTTAACGATAAACCATTTCAAACACCCCATTATTATTTGATGGATAGAGAGAGAATGGGTGCATTTTGGTTCTGATCAATGTGGCAGAAACCTGCCATTTCCAACATTAGCCATCTTAACACATGCTCATGAAATGCAAGTCACATACTCACAGCTTACATGCATAGTCATCATAAATATAATGATTTTGTTTAGATATTTCGACATAGTTCAGCAACAAAATGTGCTGAGGCACATTTCTTCAGTGAAACTTGCATTTTCCAGCACTCCTGGGTAAATGTTTCTTCAGAATTATAATTAAACTTGAAGGACACCTATAAAGCGTATTTATTCCCAGTAGTTCAGATTTAAACAGTTCTGTTATTCAAGCTTTAGTATGAATAAATTGGAATGTTTCAATAATAATAGCTATGCAAGATGTAAATGCTGTCACATGTAACCTCTTTGCAACTCAATATTTTACCGGTGAATATGTGTTAAACAAGATTTGTGCGGGACAATGATGCTGTGAGTTAGTGGAAAAAAATGAAGGTGACTAAAAGCTAGCAAAATCTCTAGGGCCAGAAAGCCTGCATTACAAGATTTTAAAGTGATTGCTCTCACAACAGTTCTGGTAGATTGGATGGGTGTAAATATAATAATGTTTTTGAGAAGAAAGGGAAAAGACGAGCACCCAGCTGACATTGGTTGCTAGGAAAATGTGGGATTCCTTTAGAGGCACAGAGTTATGCAGCACAGAAACTGTCCCTTCAGCCCAACTTGCCCTAGCAAGTTGCCTGAGCAAGATGCCCTAGCTACACTAATCCTACCTACCCATGTTTGGCCCATATCCTTCTCAACCATTCCTATCCATGTACCTGTCCAAATGTCTTTTTAGTGGCATGTTAAGGATGTGGTGACAATATATTTTAGAAAACAAATAATTAGACAAATCAATATGGTTTCGTGAAAGCGAAATTGTGCTTGACAAATCTATTCAATATTTTTGAAGACATATTTTGACAGGGTATCAAGGGGAGCTAGCAAGCGAAATGTACCTGAATTTCAAAACGTAGTCAAAAAGATGCCAGATAAAAGGTTGTAAAGATTAATTGAATTGAGGGTAAAATTAGCATAGGGAGGGGGATAGTTAATGGCTTCAAACTAACTGAAAATAAACATGTAAGCAGGAAATGCAGATGCTAGTTAGAACCGAAGATAGACACAAAAAGCTGGATTAACTCAGCGGGACAGGCAGCATCTCTGGAGAGAAGGAGTAGGTGACGTTTGAGGTCAAGAACATTCTTCAGAATAACTTTCAAGTTGTCGATGGCACAACTTGATACTGAAGATAAATTTAAAATAAACTAGACTAAGTAGGACCCGTTGGGTCCCAGTCACACGGGAGGCCTGGTCCCTCAACGCAACCCATTCCCCAACGCAATATTCCACCACTCGCCCATAACCCATAACTACGCAGGTGGGGCTCATTATCCCTCATCCCTGAGCACTCCATCCCACTCCTCTTCATGTGTGGGTAGGGAGGAGTGGAGGGAAGTGGGGTGTGTGGCAGGGGGAGGGTGTGGGGTGGGGTGGGAGGGGAGGAGGGGTGTGTGCAGACAGGGAGGTGTTGGAGGAGGAGGGAGAGAGTGTGTGGAGGGAGGGGGGTTTGGGGGGGGGGGTGGTGTGGTGGGGGGGGGGGGGGGGGGGTGGGGGGGAAGGTGTGTAAGTGGGCGGGAGGGGTGTGGGAGAGGGTGTGTGTGTGGGGCAGGGTGTGTGTGTGGGTGTGGGTGGGGGGTGTGCAGACGGAGGGGTTGTGGGGGGGGGGAGGGGTGTGCGGGCGGGGAGGGGTGGGCAGGCGTTGAGGGGTTGTGGGGGGAAGGGGTGTGTATGAGCGTGAGGGGAGGAGTGTGTGGGGGGGGGGGGGTGTGGGCTGCTGGGGGGTTGTGGGGGGGGGGGGGGGGGGGGGGTATTGTGGGGGCAGGGTGGTTGTGGGGGGGTGAGGGAGGAGGAGGTTGTGGATGGGGGTTTGTGGGGGAGGGAGGGTTGTGGGGAAGGGGGGGTGTGAGCAGCGGGATGTGGGGAGTGTGTGTAACGGGGTTGTGTGTGTCGTGGGTGTGTGTGTTGGGGGTGTGTGTGGGGATTGTGGGCAGGGGTGTGTGTGGGGCGGGGGGGGTGGTGTGTGGGACAGGGGTGTGTGTGGGCAGGGGTGTGTGTGGGGGGGGGGCGGTGTGTGTGGGGCAGGGTGGCTTGAGGGGGTTGTGTGTGTGGCGGGTTGTGTGTGTGGGTCGGGGGGGTGGGCAGGGGGGCTTGTGGGGGGGGGGTGGGGTGTGTAGGCGGGGGGGGGGGGGGGTGAGCATGGTAAAATGTGACTTCTTTGGAAGTGGTGAGAGATGTACAATAGATTTAGTTGATTAACGTCTGCGAAGATAGAGATGCCCGATTTGTAGAGATTAAGAAATATAATTTCAATGACTGATAGGTAATGTTATTGAAATATAATCAAAGATTTTGAGTAGCTTTGACAGGATAGATGGCAGGAGTGGTTTCACTTCTTGAACTTAGCAACAATTCTCTGGATGTGGGATCAGTGAATTATAACTGAGTTTTTATTTATTCAGAAGTTGATGACCCTTTGAAGTTCCATCCGACAGAGTATTTTAGATGCCTAGCCAGAGAACATTTTGAAGGCTGAGATTGATAGATGTTTAGACACCAAGTGAATCAAGATATGTGGAGTTAGGGTGGGAGCATGATATAAAGGTAGATGTTCATCCAGGAACATTGAATAGCAGAACAGACTTGAGATGCAAAAAGCCTACTTTTGATTCTATCACAGATATTCTTTTCCTATAAAAATGCATCTGATTTAGCTGGGATTGTCAGTCACACTGAAAAATATCTCTGTGCCAAAAAACAGATGTTCCTTTGGTGGGTTATACTGGAGAGATTTGAAGTTAATGTCAGAATGGTGTGCAGTAATGTCACCACTATTACTTCAATTGATAGTAAAACGATAGTTACACAACTAGGAATAGATAGGGTAGATGCACAGTCTGTTGTCCACAGTAAGGGAATCAAGAACCAGAGCACATAAGTTTAAGATGAGAGGGGAAAGATTTGATGGGAACTTGAGGGGCAACATTTTCACACAACGGGTGGTGGGTACATGGAACAAGCTTGCCAGAGGAGATAGTTGAGGCAGCTACTATAACAACTTTTAAAATACATTTGGGCAGGTACATGGATAGGAAGGTTTTAGAGGGATATGGCCAAGTATGGACTAGTGTAGATGGGGCATCTTGGTCGACATGGGCAAGTTGGGACGAAGGGCCTGTTTCCATGCTGTATGTCTCTATGACTCCGACAACTGCCAACTGCAGAAGGATTTGCAGGAAGCTTTAGAAGAAAAAATAATATATGTGTAAATATATATACATATATTGTAAAGCCTTTAACTTGTTTGGTCACTTTCCTCCTCGGACCTGGAGTCTATAAAAATGATATCTCTCTCTGTGTATATATATTATATATGCATATATACTGTATAAGGCTGTTAGATCGAAATAATCAGAGAAATACATTTAAAATCAGTATGGCGAGCTAAAACTAAATAACAATTGGAGTTATAATTTGGTAAATAAAGTGTGTGGTTACAAGTTAGAATCTTAACCCTATATGGGTAGAGATGCAGATAATTTTTTTGTGATAGATATAATTTCCAAACCACATGAGATGTTCTGGTTCTAATTTATATTTTGAAGATGACTACTGTCAAGCCTTTAATATTGCCTTTGTCACTCTCCTCTTCAGAGCTGGAGTCCACTAAAAAGCAGCTTGAATTTGATAAGAAAGCAGTTGATGAGCTGGTCAGAGAACGAGACATTTTGAATAAGGTAAGGATATTGATAAGTGCCCTCATTAAAATGTAATATATCTGGAATAGGGAAACAAGTATCACATTTTTTTTACAGGCAGCAGATAGGCATTGGATTAACATTTCATTTTCCCTGAGGATTTCATGAACCCCAAATAACTAACCTGTCAAAAAACATTCATGCATACTTACAGGGTTAGTGGTTATTACAAGGAAATTATTTAACTAACTAGGGTATGACTTTGTTGGATCAACCGTGATCATATTAAACAACACAGCAGGCTCAATTGATGGAACAGAACATAGAACGTAGTAAAGTACAGCACAGGAACAGGCACTTTGGCCCACAAGGTCCATTCCAAGTTAAAATAATCTTCTTTGCCCACACTTGATCCATATTCCTCCATTCTCTGTATATCCATATTCCTATCTAAAAGCCATTTTAAGTTACCCCTATCTTTAATTTTAAATGCCACTATCTTATCCGCTTCCACCACCACCCCTAACAGCATGTTCCAGGCGCCTACTGCCCTCTGTAAAAACGACTTGCCGTGCATATCTGCTTTACATTTTCCCCTCGACTTTAAAGTTATGCCCTCAACCATTTGACGCGTCCAACCTGGGAAACACAATTCCTCATCCTACTTTCAATGTCTCTATGTTTGCCTTGACTCCCTTTATTCATGACAGAAGAACTTTATGATTGAAGTTTGATCACTTTTCAAATAGAAGCTAGAGATGATCAGAAGTTCTATTTTACTTTGCCATTTAGCAGCTAGCTAGGACTGCTCTGTTGTAACAATGTCGACATTGGCCTTGTATGTTCTTCATGTAATCTGACTTTGATGTTATCAAATATATAACTATATAGGTTCCATTCAAAAGAAAGTGTAGTTTAATGATTGAACTCCAGTGGTCAATCATCAATTCCTGCATTGTGCTTCTTTGAGAATACATAGCGGATGAATTTGCCACTTGCAAACAACAGACTACTGAGATTTCTTCTGATCGCTATTTTTGACAAGATACTTGAAAACTCCCTTTTTCTTCTTCTTAGCCAATCCTTCATTGTTGAGAATGACTTACAATTAAATCTGTGGGATCTGAAGATGCCAGTATGGGACTTGCAATTTGGCACAGATATGGCAGGAGATATTTGACAGGTGGTTTAGAAGATTGTGTGCTCCTTCTGCAGCTTATGCTTAACTTAAGCATTTCCAACAAAAGGACTTGTGTGTAGGAAGGAACTGCAGATGCTGGTTTACACCAAAGATAGACGCAAAATGCTTGAGTAACTCAGCGGGTCAGGCAGCATCGCTAGAGAAAAGGAATAGGTGACGTTTCGGGTCTAAAGAAGGGTCCTTGTGTCCATTAAAAGGAATCAAGGTACTCGTTTTCTCAAATGCCATGAACATTTTGTTTAGGCCAGAAATTCCTTTGATTTGATGGGGATGTGGCATTTCATCAAGATATCTTTGATAACCACATTGATTCATTTCTGTCCATTGGCTGTGGTGGAGTTCAGATAGATTCTGATGTCAGGCATACAAATAATAGTGGCTACAAAAGTAATAAGAGTTACCATTTTGGAATTGGCATCAGAAAGGATGCTGACACTGGTTCATTGCCAGTGGATTTGGAGGATTTTAAGGAAATAATATTACGGGTATCTATCCAATACTTTGAAATGCCCGTTGTCCATGTATCAGAGGTGTATGGGAGGGGAGGGATAATTCTTTCCCAGTGAACTATGAGGTTTATGCCAGGTTTGAAGCTTCCATCTTCAAAGATTTTGTAGGTTTGCAGGTTAATTGGTCTATATAAATTGCTCCTAGTGTGCAGGGGGTGGATGGGAAAGAGGGATCGTTAGAACTCGTGTGAATGGCTGATCCATGGTCAGTGTGGGCTCAGCAGGCCAAAGGGCCTGTTTCCATGCTGTATTTCTAAACTAAACTTGTCTGTGGGTGGCCAGAAGGCAGTCGTGAATTTCATCATCAATATCTGCTCTCCATGGGAAATGTCCATTGAGACAGGATAAGGGTTCATATTTTCGAGGACTTGTCAGGGACCTTTATCACAGACTTTACAATTTGGCCGTGATGAAGGTAAAGCCATCCTCCTGAAGTTGTACACCTAACACAAATATGTATGCTTGAAGAATTAACCCTCTTCATGCATTGTTTTCTTGTTAGAAATCTATATCGGATTTTCAGAAATGGATATTAACAGTTTTTAGATAATTAATACGATTGGGAGAGTAGGGAGGGGCCATTAAATGGTCTGTAGGCCAGGAGGGTTGGTGATGGACCAATTGGTTGGCCTTCAGAATTCTGGGATTGATACTTATATACCTGGCTTCTAACTTAGACATCTTCTGTACCTTGGTTTGACCAAAGTTCTTGCCACCGTATGATACACAACCATGCATTTACGAGCAGTGATGTAAAGAAAGAAAAAATCCCTTAATTTTCTGCCTGTCCGGAAACGTGGTGGAGTGCAACAATTCTGAATGTCATATACACCCACAGGGTTAGAAATGTATCTTCTGTTGTTAGCACTGAGCCAGTACTAGAGTGCCAGGTGCATATTGTAATTCTCGAGATTTACTTTGGGCATCAGTGGCCAAAACCAAACATCCCCCTCTACCATCTTTATGGCCTGGGATCAGTTCCTGCAAGCGTAGTCCCCATTCCTGTCAAGTATCACAGCTTGTAGCATCATGGGGCTTTTTGTTTACTCGGGATAAGTGTTATGAGTTTACTGAAAATAAAGAGTCAAAAATTCACTGTTGTCTTCCCAGTGAAATTTACCTCTCTAAAAAAGGTTTTGATTTCTGGCTCATCCTAGTGTCTGTGGTTGTGATCCAATTTCCTCATATCTGGCCTCTTGAGGTCAAGTTTTGATCTAATTAAATCCGTAAAGACGCAGAACAACTCCACCCTTATGTAGCATTCAAAGTGGGAGAACTGATTTCCTGGCAAGCCTGTTGTAAGTAATTAGAAAGTCTGGCATCAGCTCTGCACATATTCTGTTGGTTGCAAATTAGACATTTATGTTGGCATTGGGAGGCACAGTGGTGCACCCTGCAGACCCAGTGCCACAGTGCACCATAGATCCGGGTTCGATCCTGAACTTGAGTGCTGTTTGTGCAGAGTTTGCAAGTTCTTCCTGTGACTCCATGGGTTCCCTCCGCGTGATCGGGTTTCCTTCCACATCCCTAAGATGTATAGAATTATAGGTTAATTGGCCCTCTATAAACTGCCCCTAATATGTAGGAAGTGTGTCAATCACTTACCATTGGGGAGGCACCAATACATTTTGATTATTTTGAAGTAATTTAAAGTAATTTTAATTATGATTGCTTATGGGCCTGTCCCACTTAGGCGACATTTTAGGCAACTACAGGAGGGAATGCGGTCGCCACATGGTCGCCACATGTTCGTGGGTGGTTGCCGGGGAGTTGCTTTCATGGTCGTGAGCAGTGCTCTCACTCGCAACAAGTCGTAACGGCATTCTGGTCGCTGCTAATCTTTCAACATATTGACAAATTAGCGGCGACCAGAATTTTGCCGCTATGGAGAGTAGCGAGAATTCACGTGCCGCAGGTGCAGTGGTAGTGGGTTGCCAGGAGGCATAGGTTGTCCGAGGTTGTCGCCATTGCTGACTGGTGAATTTCATTGGCTCATTGGGAAAAAAAACATAAATAGTTTTCAGAACAAAGGTTAACCGACCGGTAATGTTAATGTCTGCCGAGTTTCATAGCCGTATATCTCTGGCTTCTTAAACGTTGTCTCCACTCCTTCCCCCCACTCCACCTCCCCCTTCTCCCCCGCTCTTTTTTAAAGGACTTAAGTGGCCCTTCCCGTACTCTGTGCTTTCACTGTCTTAATCACTGCGCCAACTTTCCTGTTCATCGTGGTTTGTGTCTGTATCACGTTGTGTGCACCGTGTGAATTTCACTCAGACAGCGCTCAGCCCGCTTGGGCTATCCCCCACCTGCATAACTGGCTGGTGAAGGAAGTGATGCGTGTGTGCGTGTGTGTTCCACCCTGACAATCGCTGTTCCAGTCATCGTTCCAGTCGCCGTTTTTTCAGCGACCTACTATTAGCAATGTTACAAAATTTTGAGATTTTAAAAATCAAGTCTGTAATTTATCCCATCAGATAAAGCAGAAAAAGAAGTTTAATTTGTCACCTAATTCACTTTCATATCTTCAGTATTAAAAAAGTTATAGCCATTTTCATACTCGGAAATTAGCATCTTGTTCCCTATTGCTTTTCCATTGACTTAACACAAAAACTGTGATCGAGGACAGTCAAATGGCCATAACTTTCTTAAAAATTAAGAGAACTAAAATAAATTTCAGTTATTATAGATTGAAGCATTCTAAAACAAATATATAACAATCTTACTTAGATGACTTGAAATTAAAGCATATAATTAGTTAGTTACCTAATTGTAGCTAATTACAAAATTCAATTACTAGATCTAAACATCTATCAATTTCTTAAGAGCAGATTAACACTTTTAAATAACCTAAGTGTCCAAATAGCATTCACACAAGAATTCACAGTATAACATAATTTTTAAATCTCATTGTCATGGATTTATAGGCCAAATGGAAGGAATTTAATGTGTAATACCTGTAAATTAATGGCCATTTAAATCATCATGCGAGTGGGTTTTTCTGGAACGCAATCATTTGGAACGTTGCGGTTTCCAGTGATTTAGACCCCCATATTGGCATGCCGGTTCATATGGGGACTAAATCACCGTTTCGCACCTTAAAATGTGAACTAAAGGTAATTTAAGGACCACTTTTATACATAAAAATAAACCGCTTTCTTTTACCTGTCACCTACATGAAATCTGTCACACACGCACGTACACATACACACACACACACACACTCACATGCAGAATTGAAATTAAATAATATCTTGGTTTAAGAAGTGGGGTCAATGCAACTGAACAGAGAAATGTAAAGGGTCTGTCCCACTTAGGTGATCTAAACAGCAACCTCTGGTGACCTTGCCCGCCACCCAAAAAAAATCAAGGTCGAGGTGACCTGCAACCTCTTACCACCCTCCTCCCACGCATATGTCGAAAACCTTCATTGACTAGGAATAAAACCGGCTTTGACTAGACCTGCGACTAAAAAAGTATCGATTTTTAAAATGGCAACCTATTTTTAGTCGAGGCCGGTTTTAATCATGATGAAAAATTAGCAGCAACTTAGATTAAGCCTCGACCATGCGGAAACCACTTTCAAACATTAGGGAGAGTGACGAAAACCTCCTGTGACCTCATGGAAACCTTGGGTGGCGGGCAAGGTCACCTAAGTGTTTAGGTCTCCTAAGTGGGACAGACCCTTAATGCAGCTCCCATTTTAAACCATATTTTACAAAAATTTCCAACTCTGTGTAATTATTTATAATGAAACCTCACCAGGTAGGCTCATTATCTTGTAATTATACAGACCTGCCAATAAATACGCTGCTGTGTCTTCAGAAGTGAGAGGATTCAGTTGTGGTATGATATATTAGTATTGACATTTTACCATATAAATGTGGGAAAAGGAACTTACAGTATGATGAAACAAGCTGACAAAGCACACAGACATCTGATTTTTGTATTTCTGTGGAAATTTGATTGCTTCTCTATTGATTTCCATTATTGTTCTAAGGATTAGATTTTGACAAGTTCTTTTTTGGTTTTGATTTTGTTCTGAAAGTTGTTTTGTAAAATAAAAGGGAAAATGATTGTGAGGACATATAAGCTTTTGAATGCTTTTCATGGATGAACCAACTTAGAATGAGCTGGTTTGATGTATTATTCAATGCATGCAGTTGAGGCAGATAGTTTTTTTTTTCACTTTCAGGATCTGGAAAAAAATCTCCAAATATCAGATAGATATTCTGTTTACATTTATATAATGTTTACTTCTTATATTTTTGTGAATGGTCTAAACTTTTGAAAACGAAGATCTAATTATCTCATTAAACCATTTTCCATTTCCGTAGAACGTGTTGAAGGCAGTTGGAGCTACTGAGAAACAACTGAACTTGGTTAAACTTCACGAACAGACTAAGAAGGTCTTGGATCAGGAAATTCAAAACTATAACCTTGAGGCACAGAAGCAAAGGAAAATTATTTTCCACCTGGAAAAAGAGAGGGATCGATACATCAATGAAGCCAGTGATCTTACACAGAAGGTCAGTGTTTAGCATTAAATGTTAATCCAACTTCGAAGTTTGAAAGGGATGTAGAATTTTCAAATGTTGCTCCCTATTTGAGAGAGGCATTGTTCGTTCTTTTGATGGAAAGTAATTAAAGTCAAAACCAGAATAAATTAAACATCAACTCTGGAAAGGATACAGTTGGAGGGAGAGATGAGACAGATAGAAAGTTGAATTAACACCAACTGATGAGATGAACTCAGTATGCTTGGTACCACTTTTGACAGAAAATGAACTGCTGTAAATAACATAATTACAAAAATACCAATTTAATTAAATAAAACCCCCCACTATTTTGGTGTGATTCCAGAGATTTGCCTTTCTCGCACTAGAATATTATTGCAGAAACAGGTTGTCATGTTTTTATTTGGCGGCTGCTTTCACTGTAGTTCAAAACTTGAATGGGAAAAAGATATTTCCGAACCTGTGTATCACAAATTCTCTTAATTGGGGCATTTCATATTTTTAGCTGTGTGTGGGTTTTGGACCATGCTCGAATCAGAAAATGCTTAAAGTCGGGTTTCAATAATTACTTTAAAAATAGCTCGAGCAGTAACGTTGCTTGCATTTTACCAATTTTACCTAAAACCTATACATGTCAACAGGTAACCTGGCCTCCTGAATTGAATTCAAAAGAAAATCACATTTTATTTTGAAGCAGTCACTTCATGCTTCCCCAGAGCAGTGATCTAATTAGTACCCGTGGACGAGCAGCTATCAATGCTTAACCCAAGTGACAATGATGATCTTGGAAGTACACGTCATGGGAGCACAATTAGGCCAATTGGCCCATTGAGCTTACTTATATTTCCCTCCCAACCCCATTCTCCTGCCTTCTCCCCATAACATTTGACACCCTATCTAATCAAGAACGTGTCGATCTCTGCTTTAAGAACACCCAATGAGGTCCTCCACAGTGGTGAATCTGTGGAAATCACTTGTGGCAATGAATTCCACAGATTCACCACCGTCTGGCTAAAGAAATTCCTTCTCATCCCCTTTCCCTGTTATTCTGAGGCTATGACCTCTGGTCCTAGACTCTCACACTAGTGGAAACATACTCTCCCACATTCACTCTATCCAAGCTTCACTATTCCATAAGAGAAGCAACTCGCCTACAGTTCTGAAACAGAAAGGAAAGCCGCAATATGCAAATTCTGTCTAAGAGTTGCACTAACACGATAACCTAATTTTTGCCCTTCAAGATGGCCAACAAGCCCCAGTGCATTTCCTGTATTTTTTTTTTGTTTTGACATCTAGACAGTTCTAGACTCTCCCACTAGTGAAATATCCTCTCCACATCCGCCCTCTTCAGGCCTTTCACTTTTCGGTAAGTTTCAATGAGGTTTCCTCCCCTCATATTTCTAAACTCCAGTGAGCAGAGGCCCAGTGCCGTCAAACGCTCATCATACATTAACCCAGTCATCCCCAGGATCATTCTCGTAAATCTTCAATGTTATTCAAGCCTGGGGAAGCGTTGCTGTGAGTCAATCACTTGGAAAGCTCGGGAAGATAATGGGTGTCCTAAATGGAAAGGTTGACTTCTTCCTTGGGATTAGCAAAACCAATTGAAGTATTCTACTGGTGAAAGATTTTATGTCCTTTGGAACATGATCATAGAGTCACACAGCTTGGAAACAGGCCCTTCGACCCAACTTGCACACGGCAACCATGATGCCCCATCTTCATGTAGTCCCACCTGCCTGCATTTGGCCCATATCCCTCTCAACCTTTCCTATCCATGTACATGTCCAAATGTCATTTGAATATTGTTATCGTAACATCTTGAAATAATGTAACTATTTTGAGTTTTGATTCTACAATCTGTTTATTTGATTAAGTCCAGGAAGATAAACTTTTTCTTCATCTTAAGAAAAAGAAGAGCATTCCCATTTGTTAAAACAGATCTTTATCATGTTATTCAAATCATAAAGATATCATTTAGATTGCTATTTACTTTAACAATGGAAATATTCACAATTGGACACATCATTGAAATATGTAAAGGGATGTTCCATCATCCCATTGTCCGTAACTGTATAATTTGTAGAAAGGGTGTAGATACCAAATGCATTAGTTCCTTAATTATCCGAAGGTTTGTCATCTTTAATTTTTTTTGATAGCTAGTGCAGCCTTGAAGTAGGAGAGTAATTAGCAATGTAATTCAAAAATATGCAGCACAGCAAAATGTCACAAAGAATGTGATGGACTGGTTTCTTGGAGTTTAAAATTTAATGAGCTTGTTAAGGTAATTGTCAGTGAGCAGAGAAAAGTATCAAGTTCATAGCAAACCATTATTCGGTGGCAACTTTCACCTCACCAGTGCTCACTGCTCACATCATTTGCCCTCAGGTTTTGCTTCCTCCTAAAACACACAAAAAAACTTGGCATTGCGCTAATGTCACTTCTTGGTTTAAATTGCTTTCCTCACTCGTCTTCAAGCTAGCAATGTCTGACACAGTAAGTCTTAACCCTTGATGGGGTATTTTGTTAATTTGACTCATCTGTCAGGAGAAAACGGCAAGTAGAAAGCATAGCGTTTGATCATCTGTTTAGATCCATGGATAGAAAAATATCCACAAATAATATACATCATATTCATACTCATATTTTATTAGCCAAGTATGTTTTGCAACATATGAGGAATTTCATTTGTCATACAGTCATACCAATAACATGTTACAGAACACACAAAAATACATTTAACATAAACATCCACCCCAGTGACTCCTCCACATTCCTCACTGTGATGGAAGGCGAAAAAAAGCTCAATCTCTTCCCTTCTTTGTTCTCCCGTGGTCGGGTCCTCGAGCCTTCGGTTGACTGGGCGATCTTGGCTCCTGTTGCCGGCGGAGTTTGGGCCCTTGTGTCGGGGCAATCAAGCTCCCGCATCGGGGGAATCTCAGCTCCCCTGCGCCGGGTGATCAGACCCCTGGTCAAAACTTTTTGCGTCTTTTGGAGCTTCCCAACATCGGTCTCTACCCGAGACTACGAGCTCCTCGAAAGTGAAATTCGTAGGCCGCGGTTGAAGCGTCGATCCCAGGCAAGGGATCTGCTCCGATGGTAATTTCCCGTAGAGGGCCTCAAAGTCGGTCCCGAGCAAGGCCTCCAGCTCCATGATGTTTGGCTGCAGTGACCGGAGATACGATCCGGAAAACAATCGCATCTCCGGCAAGGTAAGAGATTGGAACAAAAAAAAAGTTTCACACTCCCCTCTCCCCCACCCCTCATATAAAACAAACCAGAGAACATTAGCTGTTAAATTCAATGGCGAAACAAGGATAAAACTTTGCTCATGTGGTGGTTCAAATCTGAAATTGCTGTTACTGGAAATAGCTAAAGGAAATAATCCAGAAGCCAGAAGTACAGGACAGTGAAAGGATTAAAAAGCGACGCTGAATACCGAGTTGAGATGTAGATACAGTTAAGACACATTGGGCCTAATGGCATTTTTCCTGCCTGATATAACCTATAAAAAAGCAGCACTGTGTGTCCCTAAGTGCTGGTATCTGATGTCTCCTTGCAAACACCACCCCTCAGGCTCAGACTCTCTGTTCAGGTAATTGGTTCCATCTAGAGGTGTATTTTCCAACGTCTTCAACTTTATTTCCCTCATATTTTTTTTTAATGAATTTGCTCATTTATCATAGTATTTTTTTAAGAGCAGTCTTACCGTCAGTAGCTGCCCAGAGTTTCTGGAATGAGCAAGAAAATGTCTAATTTTCTATTCATGTTTTAGTTTCAGACACAGAGAAATACTAAGTAAGAATAAATAAAGGATGTCAAAACCACACTTATATACAAAGTAAAGCCAAGGTGCTTCCCTGCAGGGGAGATAGATATTCAAGGGCTTAAACCATGGTATTATTCACAGATAAAATGTTGCATCTAGCACCACACGGCAATAGAGTTGCAGCGCAGCGCCAGAGACCCGGGTTCGATCCTGACTACGGGTGCTGTCTGTTTGGAGTTTGTACATTCTCCCAGTGACCATGTGGGTTTTCTCTGGGTGCTCTGGTTTCCTCCCACACTCCAAAGATGTACAGGTTTGTAGGTAAATTGGCTTCTGTAAATTGTAAATTGTCCCCTGGTGTATAAGATAGTGCTAGTGTATGGGTTGATTGCTGGTCGGTGCAGACCCGGTAGGCCAAAGGGTCTGTTTCCATGCTGTATTTCTAAAGTCTAAAGAAAGTCCAAATTACAAATGAAAGGATAAGGTTTTACCCTTACTTTCAGAAGGCATCACTAAATGTTAAAAAAAATTGAAGACATTTTAGATGAACTCAATAATTACCATTCCTTTAAAAAATAATATAACACCTTGCATTTGTGAAAATAGCTACCCCATGCCAACAACATGCTTTTGGAACTTGAATCTGCTAAAAGCTGGTATCACTGTTTTAAAAATAGCTGCCTTGTATCATTATGGGTTCCTAAGTGTCAATTATTATTTTGTTTGCAGGTTCTTCAGTATATGGAAGATATTAAGGTATTTGAGATGCAGAATTTTGACTTCAAGAAGAAAATCTCTGAAGCTGAAAGCAAACTAAAGCAGCAGCAGAATCTGTATGAGGCTGTGCGCTGTGACAGGAACCTGTACAGCAAGAACTTGATTGAAGCCCAGGTAAGCACATTCCTTGAAATACAACACTTTAACATGTATTCTTTGAACAAATAATATTATTTTTCTAAATAAATTCTGTGTGTGTGGCCAGCTAGTGTGGCCAGTGTGTGGTAAGATTCCATGTGTAACAAGTTGATAATGAGATCTTAAGTGAGTCTTCTGAGTAGTGCTGTAATTCAAGGAAGGGTATTCCAAGTTTTTTACTTGCTGATAGAGAAGGAATGTAATGGTAATATATCTTAGTGTTCTAAAGTAATACTGTTGTGACAGCCATCAATGAGGTAGGAGGTAATTCAGCATTGTAGGAAGGAACTGCAGATGCTGGGTTAAACCAAAGATAGTCACAAAAAGCTGGAGTAACTCAGCGGGACAGGCAGCAGGTCGAGAGAAGGAATGGGTGACGTTTCGGGGGGGAGACCCTTCTTCAGACTCGGTTCAACAGGTTTTGTTCCTATTACTGTGGCTGCATCTTTACAGGGTAGTGCTGCTTCTTCATTGTTTTGACTTCTGCTGCCAGATATCAATACAAATACAGATATCTGACGCAAGTTATTAGTGATGACTATAATGGTGGTGTTGGAGACATAATAAAGTTTACATAATAGTTGTAATGCTATTCTTGTTACATCTGGCTGTTGTCTAGTACTTGTACAGGTGCACAACCTTTTATCCGGTGTTCCGGAAACCGAAAAACTCCGAAAACCGGCCATTTTTTCCAGATGTCGTCTGCGCACCAAAGCTCGCGTTTGGCGCCAAACTTGACCCGAAACGACCCACGGTCAACCCAGGTCTGTACTACTGTAGCGGCTGCCTCCTCCCCGAGACCGGGAGACGCTTAAACATCTGTAAATCATTGCTTAAATGTTAGTCAGTTAGTTTGGAGGGCTTTTATGTGAAGGGGGGGTGAAGGGGTAAACTTTAATTCTTAGTCCCCTACCTGGTCGGAGAGGCGGGGAGCGGTCAATGCCTTACCGGGTCGCCGTGCAGTAAGCTCCGCAGCGCTGTGGCCGGTGGGGCTGCGGGCGGCGCCGGTTGTAGCTCCGACCCCGGCAACTCTACCCCTGGCTGCGAGGCGCTCCAAATCCAGCGGCCCGCGGCCGGACGCCCCAGCTCCGCGAATGTCGGGAGTCGGCGGCGTCGCAGCGCTGGGATACCAGCGGGGAGCGGGCAATGCCTTACCGGGTCGCCGTGCAGCAAGCTCCGGAGCGCTGTGGCCGCCGACTCCCAACGTTCGCGGAGCGTCGCTGGATTTGGAGCCGCGCAGCCAGGGGTAGAGTTGCCGGGGTCGGAGCTCCAACCGGCGCCGCCCGCGGCCGGACGGAGCCCCCAGCTCCGCGAGGTTGGGAGTCGCCGACCAGGTAGGGGACTAGAATTAAAGTTTCCCCCTTCACCCCCACTCCACCACCACCACATAAAATCCCTCCAAACTAACTGACTAACATTTATGCAATGATTCTCCCGGTCTCCGGGGAGGAGGCAGCTGCTCCAGACTTTTCAAGCCGCCCGCGCTACCTACCTAATCTACGCTAAAAATCTTCCATTCGGAAAATCCGAAAATGTCCGAAATCCGACAAGTGTCTGGTCCCAAGGCTTTCGGATAAAAGGTTGTGCACCTGTATTACATTATTGCTAATCAATTCAATGGATGCTCTTTGAGCAATTGTATTTCCCAGATCACCATAATTTATCTTTCCTTAGATTTGATGGCAGAACAGATACAGTGGCTTGCAAACGTATTCATACCCCTTGAACTTTTCCACATTTTGTCACGTTACAAACACAAACGTAAATGTATTTTATTGGGATTTTATGTGATAGACCAACACAAAGTGGTGCATAATTGTGAAGTGGAAGGAAAATGATACATGGTTTTCAAATTATTTTACAAATAAAAAACTGAAAAGTGTGGCGTGCAAAAGTATTCAGCCCCCTTGAGTCAATACTTTGTAGAACCACCTTTCGCTACAATTACAGCTGCAAGTCTTTTGGGGTATGTCTCTACCAGCTTTGCACATCTAGAGACTGAAATTTTTGCCCATTCTTCTTTGCAAAATAGCTCAAGCTCAGTCATATTGGATGGAGAGCGTCTGTGAACAGCAATTTTCAAGTCTTGCCAGAGATTCTCAATTTGATTTAGGTCTGGACTTTGACCGGGCCATTCCATCACATGAATATGCTTTGATCTAAACCATTCCATTGTAGCTCTGGCTGTATGTTTTGGGTCGTTATCCTGCTGGAAGGTGAACCTCCGCCCCAGTCTCAAGTCTTTTGCAGACTCTAACAGGTTTTCTTCCAAGATTGCCCTGTATTTGGCTCCATCCATCTTCCCATCAACTCTGACCAGCTTCCCTGTCTCTGCTGAAGAAAAGCATCCCCACAGCATGATGCTGCCACCACCATGTTTCACAGTGGGGATGGTGTGTTCAGGGTGATGTGCAGTGTTAGTTTTCCACCACACATAGCGTTTTGCATTTAGGCCAAAAATTTCAATTTTGGTCCCATCTGACCAGAGCACCTTCCTGCACATGTTTGCTGTGTCCCCCAAATGGCTTGTGGCAAATTGCAAACGGGACTTCTTATGGCTTTTTTTCAACAATGGCTTTCTTCTTGCCACTCTTCCATAAAGGCCCGATGTGTGGAGTGTACGACTAATAGTTGTCCTGTGGACAAATTCTCCCACCTGAGCTGTGGATCTCTGCAGCTCCTCCAGAGTTACCATGGGCCTCTCGGCTGCTTCTCTGATCAATGCTCCCCTTGCCCGGCCTGTCAGTTTAGGTGGACGGCCATGTCTTGGTAGGTTTGCAGTTGTGCCATACTCTTTCCATTTTCGGATGATGGATTGAACAGTGCTCCGTGAGATGATCAAAGCTTGGGATATTTTTATATAACCTAACCCTGCTTTAAACGTCTCCACAACTTTATTCCTGATCTGTCTGGTCTGGTCTGTTCCTTGGGCTTCATGATGCTGTTTGTTCAGTAATGTTCTCTAACAAACCTCTGAGGCCTTCACAGAACAGCTGTATTTATACTGAGATTAGATTACACACAAGTGGACTCTATTTACTAATTAGGTGACTTCTGAAGGCAATTGGTTGCACTGGATTTTATTTAGGGGTCTCAGAGTAAAGGGGGCTGAATACTTTTGCACGCCACACTTTTCAGTTTTTTATTTGTAAAAAAATTTGAAAACTATGTATCATTTACCTTCCACTTCACAATTATGCGTCACTTTGTGTTGGTCTATCACATAAAATCCAAATAAAATACATTTACGTTTGTGGTTGTAAGGTGACAAAATGTGGAAAAGTTCAAGGGGTATGAATACTTTTGCAAGCCACTGTATGTATCGCTGCTTAATACCATGGGGGATCTTGCATTTCCAGGAGATAGACACAAATGTGGTCTACACACTGTGTAGGAAGGAGCTGCAGATGCTGGTTTAAATCGAAGGTAGACACAAAATGCTGGAGCAACTTAGCGGGTCAGGCAGCATCTCTGAGAGAAGGAATGGGCGGCGTTTTGGGTCGAAGTCCTTCTTCAGACATGTCAGGGGAGGGGGCGGGACAAAGATAGAATGTAAGTCGGAAACAGTAAGACTAGTGGGATAACTGGGAAGGGGGAGGGGATGGAGAGAGAAAGCAAGGGCTATCTGAGGTTAGAGAAGTCAATGTTCAGATTGCTGGGGTGTAAACTACCCAAGCGAAATATGAGGTGCTGTTCCTCCAATTTGCGCTGGGCCTCACTCTGACAATGGAGGAGGCCCAGGACAGAAAGGTCAGATTGGTAATGGGTGGGGAAGTTGAGGTGCTGAGCCACCGGTAGATCATGTAGGTCAAGATGGACTGAGCGGAGGTGTTCAGCGAAACGATCGCCGAGCCTGCGCTTGATCTCGCCAATGTAGAGAAGTTGACACCTGGAACAGCAGATACAGTAGATGAGGTTGGAGGAGGTGCAAGTGAACCTCTGCCTCATCTGGAAAGACTGTTTGGGTCCTTGGATGGAGTCGAGGGGGGAGGTAAAGGGACAGGTGTTGCATCTCCTGTGGTGTTGCAGGGGAAAGTACCTGGGGAAGGGGTGGTTTGGGTGGGAAGGGATGAATTGACCAGGGAATTTTGGAGGGAACGATCTCTGCGGAAAGCAGAAAGGGGTGGAGATGGGAAGATGTGGCCAGTAGTGGGATCCCATTGGAGGTGGCGAATGGAGTGGAAGGTGTGGACAACGGGGACTGTCCTTGTTGCGAATGGGGGGAGGGGGAGCAAGAGCAGAGCTACACACTGTCAGAGACCTGTGGCTATTGTGTTCCAACTTTACTTTTCACCTTACCTTTACATAGAGCTTTCCTGTTGGGAGCGTGGGTTTGTCAGTTACATGAAGCATGGTGCTTTTGGATATTTATAACATCACTTTCTCAAAAGATTAGTCATCCATCTGCTTTGCTCCTCTCCCCTCCTGCATCTACACCATCCATTCTGAAAGCTAAGACTTTCTGCTAATATTCTTTTGAGAGCCGAATGGTTTAATGACTTGGGCAAACCAAGGAAGAGATCATAGAGTCATACAGCGTGGAAACAATCCCTTCGGCCCAACTTGCCCACACCAGCCAACACTGGAATATAACATCTTCCACTAAGAATGCGTTGGTGGCTTAAATCAATCATGATCTTCTGTTTGCTTTAGGATGACCCTGACTAGAACATGCTTTTGTTGATGATCTTAGTGAAAGGCTTTACGTCCTCCAGCCGGTTTAGCCTGCTAAAACATAGATGCCATTTCCTGATAAGCAGTTGAAATACTCAACCCAAGAGTTCTACACTTGCTCATCTGTTGAATTTATTCGAAGCCGAGATTGTTAGATACTTGGATAATTGATATATATAGGGACTTGAAATACAGGATCATGTATGGGAGTGAATAGTGGAATAGGCTTTACCTCTGATGTCTGAAGCAGTGTTTCAACCCAAAACATTGTCTATTCTTTTTCGCCAAAGATGTTACCTGACCCGCTGAGTTACTCCAGCATGTAGTGTCTATTTTTGGTGTAAACTAGCATCTGCAGTTCCTTTCTACACAAAGGTTTAAGGGATATGGGCCACATGGGACAAGCTCAGGCAGGCATCTTGGTCGGCATGGATGAGTTGGACCAAAGAACCTGTTTCCATGCTGTATGACTGTGATTCTTTGATTTATAAGGAAGGTTACAGGTTTATTTCTGATTTATACCAAGTTCATTGAGATATGTCAGGGTGGGAGTGGCCAGAAGGTTTCATGCCTCTACTCAATCTTATCCTCACGTCGCAAATACAGTTTATTTTGAAATAGAGAAGTGCTGCAAGAAAGTATGAGAGAGCTGTTTTTCCTTCCTTGCACAAGTGTGGGGTCACGGAGATCAATTATAATCTAATTCAGATCAAGTCATTATATTTTTAATTTACTCAATAATAAGGAACAAGAGAAACTATTTTAGAATGCATTTAATGTTGCTGAATGTAAGAAAATTAGTTTCACAGCCGTAAGGACTAATTTTATTCGCAAATAATCTTTGTTCACATTATTCCATTATGGAAAAGAATGGAATATAATAATGGAGTTTGATTGTGGATGTCAGTCCGCAGGTCAGTTTTCAGCATTGACGTTCAAAGGCAGAAAATAAATGAAGCTCATTTTGATAATCGCCCTCCTACATGCTAATAGACTGCTGAAAGAGCTGATGAACACCATAACGAATGTATCAAGCACATAGCAATGAAATGATTACTGGATACCTGCTATAAAACCATTACTTACTCAAGAGAATCCATGACAGTGAAGTCAAAGAAGGCTTAACTTCCCTGTATTTAGTTTAGAGTTTAGAGATACAGCATGGAAACAGGCCCTTCAGCCCACCATGTCTATACTGACCATCGATCATCCATTCATACCAGTTCTATGTTTTCCCACTTTCTCTTCCACTCCATACACACTATGGGCAATTTACAGAGGCCAATTAACCTACCAACCCGCACGTCTTTGAGATGTGGGAGGAAACCGGAGCACCCGGAGGAAACCGGAGCAGTCACAGTGAGAACATGCAAACTCCCCACAGACAGCATCCGAGGTTGGGATTGAACCTGGGTTTCTGGCGCTGTGAGACAGCAGTTCTACTAGCTGCGCCACTGTGCCATCCTGTGTGTGAATTGGAAGAGCCTATATTCCCTTTTATATTTGGATAATTTCCATTTGAATTTTGGGGGTGAATTTTCTAGCTTTTATGCAATATTATGTGCCCTGTTATACACTAACTTGCTGGAACGATTAAATAACAAATGGGTTATTTTAACAAATCAAAAACAATATTCTATGGTGAGAACCGAACTTGTATTCATGGGAAGGGTATTGAGTACGAAAGTTGGGACATCATGATACACCTGTATATGCTGTTGCTGAGACCGCATTTGGCCGACTGTGTGAAGTTCTGGTCACCCAGCTATTGGAAGGAAGTCATTAAGTTGGAAAGAAGAGATTCGCCAGAATATTATTGGAGTTCTGGGCTTGGGATAGAGGAAGGTGCTGGATAGGCTGGGACTTTTTACCTTGGATCTTTGGGGCTGAGGGATGACCTCATTGAAATGTACTAAATCATGAGGGGCATGGCTAAATTGAACATTCATAGTCTTTTTCCCAGGTTGGAGGATTGTAATACTAGAGGGCATAAGTTCAAGGTGAGAGGGGAGAGATGATTTAAGAGGGACCTTGGACAACATTTTCATTCAGAGGGTAGTTTTGTATCTGGAAAAAGCTGCCCTGCCAGAGAAAGCTATATAAGTGGATACAATTACGTTCCAAAAGCATTTGGACAGATGCAGTATATGAATAGGAAGGGTTTATGGTCAAATGCAGGCAAATGATTGCAGTTCCTGGTGTACATATGGGAAATCAATATTTTCAAGTAAAGGGAAAATTGTGAATCCAAACTAAATCAAATCAAATCGCACGTTACACCTGTCGTACAATTTAACAGAACATTTGGAGTCATTTTTATTCACTCCACTATTTCTGTTTTTTAGGATGAGATAGCTGAAATGAAACGAAAACTGAAAATCATGCACCATCATGTTGATCAACTGAAAGATGAGATTGGCTCAAAAGAGGCTACACTTGTGAAGCAGCACTTGGAGTATCAGCGCATGGAGAAGGAAAAGGATTCACTAAAGGTATTGCTGTGGAATTACTGAAAAGATTTTTCTCTTTCTCTTAATCAAATTAAATCATAAAGGATATTTTGCAACCTGTTCAGTTGAGTGTAATTGTATCATGTTTAGTATTGGGCTAGTTATCTTACCACCTCGACTAATAATTTTGTGATTAAAGTTGTAATTTTGCAACTCCATTGCAATTGGGAAATTGAAACTTCATGAATATAAAAGAAAAGAAATATAAATCTTGCATCGGAGGCATTGGCCATGAAACTACTGGATTATTCCCCCCAAAATCTGAATTACTATAATATTCCTTAGGGATAGAAATCTGCCATCCTTACACATTCTGGCCTGCCTTTGGTTGGACAGCCTGTTAACAATGTTCAGTGACTCCAAGACATAGACAATGCCAAGGTATAGAAGGTTGTGGATCAAATAGAGACACATGGGACTAGTAGGTAGGCAGCACAGTTGGTAGGACTGAAGGGTGTGTTTCTCTGCTATAGAATTCTATAACTATAAGTATGAATACTGGGTGAGAACAGGTTTGGGATGGACTTCAAAGTCATCTCCAACATTCATTGTCTAACCCAATACAGTTAACTCTTAAATCTTCCAATAAGACAATTACAGCCTTGCAATTAATGTGAGCCTACCCAGTGACGTCCACTTTCGATGATGAATTCAAAATACACGATGCTTTAACTTGTCAATGCATCTTTTTGTTAGATCCACCAGGGAGGGAGTTAGAAGGATTGATGAAAGAATCACCATTTGCAGAGGCAAAAGCTCAAATTGTAGCAAAAGCTGAGATTGAACTTCTTTTCTGCTACCCCTATTAGTGAATTTAGGAAATACTCAACCGTTGTCACTCAATGGCAATGAATTAAAGCTTCACCAGCTTCACTTTTGGTATCATGGATATAGTAGTCAAACAACATTAAGCCAACCCTCTATGGGAATTTCAAAGAAAGTTACTTGGAGACATTTGAGATTCAAGGGACTGGAATTGCGGGAACCTTGAACTGCTGGAGGAACTCAGGAGATCAGGCAGCATCTGTGGTGGGAAATGAAGACAATGTTTCAGTCTAAAGAAGGGTGCCGACCCAAAATATTGTATGTCCATTTCCCACCACGTTTGCTGCCTGACCTGCTGAGTTCCTGAGAGAAGTGTGATCTGTGATAATTGGGGCTTCACAAGCAGCTGGTTATAGCCCGTGGAAAGGGTGCTTTTCTGAGGAAAAGGGATGCACACTAGTAATGATAAAGATACACGCCTACCAGCTTGAAAATCCCCCACACAACTGGAACAGCACTATCTAAGAAGTAAAGATCGCATTATCCTAAGATCTATTTGCCATTTGTACTAAATGTTAAGAATCATACAATTCTTTTAAGTGGTGCAAGTTCCCTCAATGTCTTGGTCAGCATATTCCCCTTAAATCAATATCCCCACAAACCACAGAACTGACCATTAATATAATTTATCTGTGGAAGTACACTGTGTAAGGGCAGCTATAACAACATTTGTCTGGACAACAACAGTTACTGCCCCGCAAAGTAACGTATTGTCCTGGCGTGCGATAAAATTAAGTAAAAATGCAAGTGCTTCTTACTCCATGTTCTTTGTGTGTGTGTGTGTGTGTCTGTGTGTGACAGGAGTAGACTTTGTTAAAACTGTGACAGAATGTCAATACTTTCTGATGTGACACTGATTATGTATTCATCCCACTGTCACACTTGATGCAGTGTCCATTACAACAAATCATTTCCACCTTCTGCATCCATTTCCCCAATTCATTCTCTTTGCACTTGAGTGGAGAGCAGCCTACAGTTGAATGAGAGACTGATTCTGTCAGCTTCTCTTTGTAAATGTCAACCTTCATTATCCAGTGGCTTGAACATTTGCCACGTAGCTGCCCACCACTCGAATCTCATTTGATGGGATTCATTGTTGCCTCTTTTCTCAATCTTCTTGTAAATATGGCTTCTTCCCTGCAGCCATTCGGCTCTTAAAAACAACAACCTCAAATAAGCTCTGAACTACATAGACTATTATTGTTATTAGTGCACTGTTTTTTGTGTGTACGAATGTGTGCGTGCGTGTGTGTGTATAGATATATATGATCTATATATATGTGTATTTGTGCGTACACACACTGAACTTTTTTCTCTTGTTTATTATATTATTATACGGTGTACTATGTTTACATATTCTGTTGTGCTGCAGCAAGTAAGAATTTAATTGTTCTGTCTGGGACATATGACAATAAAACACTCTTGACTTGAAATATTTGTGGTTGTGATATCCGCCAAACATGTTGCAGGTACTGGTGGTTATTGCTGTTTGATTTGGGCTGATTTTGACTCGGTGGGAACACTCTTGCCATTGGCACAGATAATTGTTGATTCATGTCCTACCCAGACACTCGAACATAGAATCTTGTACCATGACATTGCCGTGCTGTTATATTAGATGAAGCATTAAACAAAAGTCACATAAGCCCTTTGATATGAATGAAAGAAACTCAAGGAAGTTATTCTCAATGTCCAGGCCAACACTTATCTCTTAACCACACCAGCTAAAATAAATTGTCTTGTCATTGTCACATTAGAACTTAGAACATAGGATATCAGTCTACAATGTCTGTGCTGAACATGATGCCAAGACCAACTCTTGTCTGTTTGCACATAATCCCTTCATTCCCGGCATATCCATGTGCCTATCCAAAAGTCTCTTAAATGCCACTTTCATATATGCCTCCATCGCCACTCCTGGCAGCATGTTCCAGGCACTCACTATCCTCCGTGTAAAAAAAAACCCCTGCCCTGCACATCTCCTTTAAATTTTCCCTCCCACTCTAAAGCTATGTCCTTTAGTAATTAAATGTTTCCATCCTGGGAAAAAGGGTTCTGACTGGCTACCCTTTGTATGCCCCATTATAGAACATAGAACAGTACATCACAAGAACAGCCCCATTATCCCACAATGTCTGTGCCAAACATGATGCCAAGACCATCTCTTATCTACCTGCACATTACCCAAATCTCTCCATTCCCTGTATATCCATTGTATTATTACAATGGCTACAATTCAGATGTACTTGCACTTCACTGGGTGTAGGATGTGTTGGGAGCACCCTGAAAAGCATTATATAAATGCAATTCTCAATTGTCAAGAAAAATGTATGTACTTCAGTACTCTGTCCATCAAAGCATTTATTCCATATTTTGTTGATCGTGGGTATTGGATGATGTTTCCATATTACACGCCAGAAACAACAACCAATAGCTCAGGAAGTGCAGGTACCAATTATTATCAGTTGCATGGAGAAAAAATATCCAGCTGAAAACACTTTTACTGGATGGAGAAGTGAGCTTATCTTTGCTAACTAGATGTGGACACAGTTAAACACACTGCTTATTATTCTTGTCAAACCAATAACGGGTCGCAGTTGACAAGCTTGGTCATTTATCATCCTGGTTCCCTGTGACCTATTTTTTACTCAGATAAGTTTTTGCAAGCTCCCCAGTAAACAATCATCCATTACATTACCTAGTGGTCACAGCAAAATGGAGATGAATTGGCAAGTGCAGCAGTTGATGCGGGAAAAGGAAAATAATCAGCGAGAATATTTCCTAAAAGATCTCTTTGGGAATATTAACAAGTTTGTTTACACTTTTAATCTGAATTTTAATTCATATAAAATTATACAGTTCTCTGTGGTGATATTTGCAATAGTTCCTCATTGAAAGTAAATTTAGCAATCTAACCTCATACCCGATGAGCGTGGCCTTATAGTATTATGATTCTGTGTTAAACTCAGTATGCAATTTGTTAAAGAATAGTGACCTTCATGGACGGACATTTGAAGGGGATAATATTCTGTCGTAAGGTAGTACTGCACCCTGAGGCTTGGGTTACACCAAATACAAAATAATAGTATGGCGATGTGCACTAAAACTTGTGTTCCAGTTAAAATCAAAAAGTACTGGAGTAACTTAGCGGGTCAGGCAACGTCTCTGTAGAAAGTAGATAGGTGACATTTTGGGTCGGGACCCTTCTTTAGACTGATTACAGGAGGGGCAGGAAAGAAAGGTGGAAGAGAGGAGGGGCAGGACAGATTATGGCCTATAATATTCCTCAGAATAAAAGGACATATCTTTAGAAAAGAGATGAGGAAGAATTTCTGTAGTTAGAGGGTGGTGGATCTGTGGAGTTCATTGCCATAGATGGCTGTGGAGACCAAGTCATTGGGTATTTTTAAAGCAGAGTTTGACAGGCCCTTCATTAGTATGGGTGTCAAAGGTTACAGGGCAAAGTCCGGAGAATGCAGCTGAGAGGGAAAGATAGATCAGCCATGATTTGAATGGTGGAATACACTTGATGGACCGAATGGCCTAATTCTGTTGCTATGACTTATGAACTTATGATGTGAGAACACAGATGAGGGGTGTTTTCGATAGGCAGATTGTTGGACAATGGCCAGAGATGAAAAAAAACTGGTGTGCTCCAAATGGAAAGGAGTTGTGAATTGTGAAGCTCGTGGATAGACAGGTTGACAATCCTGAAGCCAGAGGGTCCAATGCGGATGGAGGGAGAGGGGTAAGGGAGAAACCGGTGCAATGTCAGCCAAGGTTCAGGGGAGGGGAATGGGGGAGGTGGGAAAAAGGGGGGGGGGGGGGGGGGGGAAGGAAGTTACCTAAAATTGGAGAATTCAATGTTCATACTTTGGACTGGAAGTGTGAGCTGCGAGGAGGATGCTATGAGGCTGCAGGATGACTTGGATAGGTTGGGTGAGTGGGCAGATGCATGGCATATGCAGTATAATGTGGATACATGTGAGGTTATCCATTTTGGTGTCAAGAACAGGGAGGCAGATTATTACCTGAATTGTGTCAGATTGGGAAAAGGGGAGGTGCAACAAGACCTGGGTTTGCATGTACAGCAGGCAGTGAAGAAAGCTAATGGCATGCTACCCTTCATTGCAAGAGGACTTGAGTTTAGAAGCACGGAGGTACTACTACAGTTGAACAGGTCCCTGGTGAGACCACACCTGGAGTATAGTGTGCAATTTTGGAGGAAGGACATTATACGCTTGAGGGAGTCCAGCGTATGTTCACCAGGTTAATTCCTGCGAAGGTGGGACTGACATATGATGAAAGAATGGTTCAACTGGGCTTGTATTCACTGGAATTTAGAAGGATGAGAGGGAATCTTATGGAAACATAAAATTCTTAAATGATTGGACAGGCTAGATGTAGGAAAATGTTCCCAATGTTGGAGAGTCCAGAAACAGGGGCCAGAGTTTAAGAATAAGGTGTAAGCCATTGTCGGACTGAGATGAAGATTTTCTTTTTTCACCAAGCGAGTTGTGAATCTGGGGAATTCTCTGTAACAGAAGGAAGTGGAGGCCAATTCACAGAATGTTTTCATGTGAGTTAGATTTAGGCTTCGGGCTAAAGGAATCAAGGGATATGGGGGAAAAAGCAGGAACGGGGTACTTATTTTAGATGATCAGCCATGATCATATTGAATGGCGGCGGTGGCTCGAAGGGCCGAATGGCCTACTCCTGCACCTATTTTTCTGTGTTTCTATGTTTCTAAGCTGCCTGAGTGGCAGTTCCAGTTCTGTATTCCAGGTAGCTGCATTTTGAAAGTATTGATTATTTTCCCTCATAGTATATAAACACAATACTCCAGCTTTTCAAAGTGTCTTCCTTTTCTTTCCCCACCATAGACTGAATTACAGCGGATGAAGCAACAGGCACAGGACACCAGGATTTTCATCGAAAATCAGGAGGTGGAGGAAAGAAAGCTCCTGAGGATTATTGAAGAGGCCGACACAGAGAGGGTTCGACAGAAAAAAGAATTAAATCAGGTATGAGACATAGCAGTAGGAGACTATTAAGTCCTTCCACTCTGAAAACAATGATACAGTATAAGATGTAAACTGTTTAAATGCTTAACCGTGAGTTTATACGCACTGCTATGGTTGCTGAAGGCAAATGGTAGTCACCATTACATTCCCATTGTACATCACTACATCAGGAGCTTTGTTAATTTTAGGTATTTTAGACATGTGGTCACAAGGATAATGTACAAACTCCTTACAGATAGGACCCACAGTCAGGATTGAACCTGGGTCTCTGGTACTGTGAGGCAGCAGCTCCACTATGCCATTGTGTCGCCCACTGATATGGCAACATCTATGTACACCTCACACTGGAATTCTCACCGTGAACCTTTCTGCCTCTTTTCATTCCACTCCTCGCTTCTAAAACCCTCTATAAAACTCATCCCATTGAATAAAGCTTTCTATCACTCTTCTTTGGAGGTGGGTATGCTATACTGTCTACTTCTATCTCTGTGAAATGCCTTGGGTCTTTTTATTTTAACCTAAAATGCTAGCGAAGTACCAGATTTTTCTGTACCTAGGCTTAGTGCAGAGTGCTGCAGCCATATTGTAAATGCATCCAAAGATGGAAGTTAGACACAAAATGCTTGAGTATGCTGCATGTCCCCCTGTGTTACTCCATCATTTTATGTCTACCTTCGATATAAACCAACATCTGCAGTTCTTTCCTACATACTAAGATGGAAGTTGCTTGTGATGATCATTTATAGAAATAACACAGTGCACAATTTATTTCCTGTCTTTGCTGAACTAACAGCTCTAGGTTATTAAAAATCAATTGTCTCCAATATTTTCTGAACAGAGTCTTAATTTATAGGTTCATAATTATCCCATCATATTTCTATTAGCTAACATTATGGATCATTAAGCATATTATGTGCCTTTAATTGCAGGAAAGCCATTCTTGTTGTTTTAAGCTGCAATGCTTGAGCAGCTCAGAAAATGTATTTTTCTCTCACCCTCTTCACTGATGGAACATGATTATTTTGTACTGTCATGTTTACACGTTGTTCCTATAAATTAACTTTTTTCCAACATCCTCACCAGGTTATCGGTGAGAGAGATATTTTGGGGACTCAGCTTGTACGCCGCAATGATGAGCTGGCACTGCTGTATGAAAAGATCAAGATTCAACAGTCCATGTTAAATAAAGGCGAGATACAATACAGGCAGCGGGTTGACGATATTCGGTTGCTCCGAGTGGAGATCAGAAAACTTAGACGGGAGAAAAGCATCCTCAGCAAGAGTGTTTCAAATCTGGATGACCTCAGGTAATCCCAGGAAAATTTATTCCAAAGGTTTTCATAATAAAAAAATAATTGTCTGGATACGGTCAACATTTGCATGTAGGCCAGACTGCGCCTGGATAAAAGCAAAAGATTCTTAAAGAGTGGAGATGAATCATGAACTCTTTACACAAACCCAACCACCTCCTTTATTGTAATTTATTATTGGCTTTAATTTTCCAGACTTTTACAAATCTAATACCGCTATAATCAAGTCTGAGCTTGCATTCTCTGTTCACTGGTACTGGTCCCCAGACATGATTACTATAGTACCACATCATGAGTGGTTAATTACATTTAAAATGAAACTAAATTTTAGCTCTGATCCTGGTGATTCCCATCGAGTCTGCTCCATCATTCAATCCTGGCTGATCTATTTTCTCCTCCCCATTCTCCTGCCTTCTCCCTATAACCTTTGATGCTCTTGCTAATCAAGATACTATCAATCTCTGCTTTAAAAATACCCACAGATTTGGCCTCCACAGCTGCCTTTGGCATAATAGTAACTCATTCTGAGTTTGTAAAAGATATGGTGTGCAAGAGACTTGTTGCATGCCTTTTAAATTGGAATTGACTACCTGATTCCTTGTGATGTCAAGACCAAATATTATCCGGATACCCATGAGGACATTTTGCTTCATTCCCTGTTAGTTGCAGATAAGGAGTATAGTCATTCTGTGCCTTCATAGGAAGGGGAAATCATTTTACAATACAATACAAAACTCTTAAAATTCTTCTCCACAGACCATGTTAATGGAAAATCTTCTCAAATATGACCAGTGATCGTAATAATTTGAATCAAATGAAATGTATAAAAGCGACAAGCAAAATTAGAATAAATTGGACAGAATCTTTACAAGCTGTTTAATATTCTCTTGGGGAACTGAACAATTTATGATAAAATAGAATATCTAAATATCCAGTAGAAATCTCTACTGATGTACTGACAGTGTAAATATTGAACATCATAAGTAAACCCTTTTTTCTCTAAGCCTTCCCTTAATTTGTGAACTTGACTTGCGACTGATTTCTGTTGTATGAAGTCTTGTTTCTCAGCACAAGATTAGTTTTTAACTGATCTCATAACTTTTTCAATGCAAGTGGACACTCCCACATATGGACCAAATCAATCATTACTTACCTTAGTGGGATGCCAATAGGACAAAAATCACCCTGAATGCACTGCAGATGCATAAAGGAAATGGTATCTGATGGCAGAGCAATTTTGCAAACTTATTTAACCAGTTCAATTGACCTCACAAGCCTGATGTTCCATGTGAAAACAATCTGGTTAATCAACTTAAATATTGCCATACTTGGTGGCACGGCGGCAGGTTCTTTGAATCATTTTCAAAGATTTATAATAATTTGAAGAATTAAGTTTCATGGAAACAATTGTTAACCTCATTATCCTCTCACTTTTGCTGCCACGCTCTTTGTGTTTCAGCTTGCAAGCCAGATGGTGGTGTTCTGTATTATTGCAATTTGCACTTTTTTTCATTTTGAAGATTCCAGCTGTTTTTTCATTCTGTGAAAGAATATCCATGTGTGACTAATCATTCTTTAACTCGCGTTGCCTTGAACATCACTCAATTCGTATTTGAACGTTCTTTCATCTAATCTATTAAATTATTGTCCTCTCTTCTAAGGGAAATGGATTCTTCCAATGCACCTTTTCTAGGCCTTTAAAATGTTGTACACGTTAGCTAATTCTTTCCTCAGCCCACAAAACTGGAATTTACACACACTTCATCAATCTGTCCTGATGTCTTCAAAGATTTTTAGATCAGCACCTAAGCCGTATGTCCTTGTAGCCCCTTTAAATTTGCACTGCGTGTTCTGTATCATCTCACCTCATTCTTCTTGGTAAACTTTTATCACCACTCTTTCCTCATTGAATATAATTTGTTATACATTTATCCATTGCATCAGCTTATGCCAGTTTGTCTTCCTGACTTTTATTGTACTTCTGAGTGTTTGTATTACTAACAGATTTGTAGTTCTGCCCATTACTGCCAAGTTCAAGTCATTAATGCATGTCAAAAACAGCAGTAATCCTTGTACTGAATCCTCGGAAAGTCCTCTGTATATATTCCTCTGGTTCAAGCAGCAGCAGTTAATCACAACCATCTATTTTCTGCTCTTTAGCCAATTTTTCACTCGTGCTGCTTCTGTTCTCTTTTCTGTAGGCTCCAAATTTGCTTACAGGCTTCATATGCAGGTCTATATTATGACCTTTTCCATTATGATCCATTTACATATCGACTGCTCTCTTTGATTAACAGAGAGCCCGCAGGGTTAAAGTGCACAGTTCTTTGAAAGTAGCAACACGGTAGATATGGTTGTGAAGAATATACATATAATATCCTTCCCTTCATAGGTCAGGACATAAAATATAATAGTTGGGATGGAAGAAGTCACAAAGTGTTGGAGTAATTCACTGGGTCAGGCAGCATCTCAGGAGTTCATGGGAGAGGGGACATTTCGGGGCTGGACTGTTCTTCAAGAAGAAGACCTCTACTGAAGAAGGTTCCAACCCAAATGTCACATATCCACGTTCTCCTGAGATGCTGCCCGACCCACTTAATTACTCCAGCACTTTGTGGCTTCTTTTGTAAACAAACATCTGCAGTTCCTTGTTTCTAATAGTTCGGACAATGTTGTTACAAAATACTGATTGGGGCACACTTGGAGTATTGCGGGGAAAAAAGACAAAGTGCTGGAGTAATTCAGTGGGTCAAGTAACATCAGATAGGTAATCCATGTTCTCCAGAGATGCCCCCTGCCTGACCCACTGAGTTACTCCAGAACTTTGTGAGTTTTTTCGTAAAGCAGAATCTGCAGTTCCTTGTTTCTACTTGGAGAATTTAGTGCAATTCTGGTCACCACACCCATAGGAAAGACATGATTGCTCTGTTGAGAGTGCAGATGAGATTCCTATGATGTTACCTGGAAGCGAGGAGTCTAGTTCCAGGGAAAGATTAGACAGGTTGGGCTTGTTTCCCCATGGAGCGAAAGAGGCAGAGGGATGGCATGGTAGAAGATTATGGGAGGAATAGATAAGGAAGGTAATCAATGTCTTTTTCCCCACAGTAGGGGTGTCAAAAATATGATACGCTGGTTTTAAGGTAAGAGGATTAAAGTGGATCTAATTTTTTTCGTAAGCGGTGAATGGGTTGTACCTGGAACATGAGGAAGTGATAGATTCAGATACAATTAAGACTTTTGAGATAGTTGGACAAATACTTAAATAGTTAAGGCATAGATGGGTCTGGTTTTAATGTAAGCAAATGGGATTAATGTATCTCAGCAAAATGGTCAGCATAGACATGGTTGGCCAAAGAGCCCATCTCCAAGCTGTATGACTATGACTTCTCATTCTTAGTTTCAGCTCAGAAAAGCCTCAGTTAAGTCATTATTATCTCATTAAGATACCTGATTCAAAGTAAATTTGTCTAACGTGGAAACAGGAAACTGCAGATGTTGGTTTACAATAAAAGATGCAAAGTGCTGGAGTAACTCCGTTGGTTAGGAGCATCCCTGGAGAATATGACTAAGTGACATTTCTGGTCAGGGACCTTTTCCAGTCTGAAGAATGGTCCAAACCCATAATGTTACCTATCCGTGTTCTCCGGGGATGCTGCCTGACCCGCTGAGTTACTCCAGCACTTTAAACCTTAAATTTATCTAATGTCTAATTGTATCTTGTGTGCTTGAGGTTTTACCCGGAACTTTTCTGGAGAGTGCATTGAATTAATAAAAACAGAAGCTCCAGACCAATGTTCTCCTTCACTGTAGGTTTTAATCCTTATCCTGTCAAATAATCAGGCAGCAGAAACAGTTGGCATAACAAACGCTGCAGCAAATGCTTCTCGAATTAAAACTACACATTCAGTAATTGGTACAAATCCTGGTTGGGTATTCCAAATCTGTTATTAGCATGTTGTTTCTATGCAGAAGCCTAGTGTGATGCATCTGTACCTCCATATGTCAACGGTGCATTCCAAAAGAAACAACCAAGGAATTCCAAAAGGATTAACATTGAAATTAAGATTTGTCCAAAATGTACCACAGGGTAAATAAATAGAGTGCAATGAGAGATGTTGTGCAAAATGAGGATTAACTTGAAATAACAGAAAGTGGAGATGAACTGCTTAATGAATAAAGCAGTAGTTGTTGGCTATTTAAGAATGTGAATATGATTAAATTCGCAAGTCTTGTAATACCTAAAATAGGTTGGATCATCAGACTTACGCACAGAAAATTGCTGCCTTGGCTGCCTGTATATATCTCTGCTTCTGGTCACAGTTCCTTGGGAACGGTTGAACTGCTGCCCTGTTGACGCTCTGCTGTTTTAGTTTAGTTTTAAGTTACAGCATGGAAACAGGCCCTTCGGCCCACCAAGTCCACACCGGCTATCAATCACCCGTGCACACTGGTTCTATGTTATCCCATTCAAGGGGCAATTTAGAGTGGCCAATTAACCTACAAACCCACAAGCCTTCATGATATGGGTGGAAACCAGAGAAACAGGTGGATATCCACATGTTCACAGGGAGAACGTGCAAGCTCCTCGGGTCGCACCCGAGGTCAGGTTCAAAGCCGGGTCTATGTGAGACAGCAGCTCCACCAACTGCACCATTTTGCTGATTCTTGGCAAAGACTGTCCCTCCCCACATTGCAGAGACTGAATCTTCTGATCGCCAACTTCACCTCCGCTTCTTCGACCAAAGATTTTTTGGCACGTTTGCACCACTGATTGGTGGGTCTTCAGATGTAATGAGATCCTGGGAAGGAATGTGGTATCTGTATCGGCCTAGGACTTCAGATGTGATGTGTTGGGTGTGTAGAGTGTGGTGCTGGATAATGAGGGTGGTCATCATATAATAGAGAATTTGTCCAAATTTGTCCAAATAATTACGTTTAATCATTTTAAATATCAGCAAATGGTTCAGATGTTGACATTTTTTCTCCAAACATTGTCAAAAATGAGCTGTTGCTGACCCATCTCAGCATCTGAAAGGCATGTGAAGACTTTGTCCTCATGCCAGGAATGTTAGGTGGACAGTTGAGACTGGGTGGATTGAGAGCTACTTCAAAGTGTGATATAAATGTCATTCTTTGTGGTTGTTTCCATTTGTTGTAGGTAAGTTTAAACAGACCAAGCCACCCTTGGTTTATTATTTTTTTGTAATTGTTTTCACATAAACCTGGATAACATTGGTTTACTGGAGTTAAATGTATTCATGAATAAATCCTATTTAATATTTTGCAATCATTTATCTAACCTTAATGAAACAAAAAGTTAAATATTTCTGAATTACACATTACCAACATTAAATGTATAATGTACAATGTGGCATTCCTCTGAAAATGCATTATGATAAAATTATCTCTGTACTTAATATATTTTCAAAGAACATTTGCAGCTCATGCTTCTATTGTTGGTTTTTAGTCATGTTCAGTTATGTATAGTTTAGATGGGGAAATATTATTTGGGACATGTATATGTCGATTACTAGAACACCATATTCAAACTAGAATGTTGTCAGCTTCCATATTGAGTAGCAAACAATATTTCAAATAATATTTCTGCAATATCATCCGTTCTAATCCTTCCATTATATCTTGGCCGAGATTTTCAATTATGTCCGTATTGTTATAGATTATTTGAACGCAATTACATTTTTGTTGCATGTCCAATGCGGTGAATTATTTATAAAGCTCGTCCAGCGTATCGCTGCATACCCCTGCTAGAGGATGGGCACACAACTTGTGGAAGCGCCCATCACCCTTGGTGCCTCCTCAAGACATAGTATCTCACCACTTCAATCTTAATCTTTCCATGTATTGCTATTTGGGAATTACAGGAAAAAATGGGCAAAAACTGCCATACAATTGGATTGAAAAACAGCAAAAGCAGTTAAATCATGAAGATTGCCATAAAATGCTGGGGTAACAGTGGGTCAGGCAGCATCTCTGGAGAAAAGGAATAGGTGACATTTCGGGTCAAGACCCCTCACCAGTTTGATGAAGGGTCTCGACCTGAAAAGTCACCTATTCCTTTTCTCCATAGATTCTGTCTGACTCATTGAGTTGCTCCAGCATTTTGTGTCTATCTTTAGTGTTAACCAGCATCTGCATTTCCTCCCTACACAGTTAAATCATGAAGTGGTTACCATTATTACTAATAGCCACCAATTTATATGCACACTCAGTTCCACTGCAAAAACGTGGTCAGTGTTTCATTTTGGTATGCACAGTTAAGATTTGGATGCCAGTCTGCATACTGATGTAATATTGTTTTGAATCTTTCAGTTACTGATAGCACTCGATATAAATTCTCAAATGTGACAATGCAATACTGGACTTAATCCTGGATTATATGCTTAAAGGTTTGACTACAGGTGCTTCTGATACACAAGAAAAAAGGAAACCAAGCTGATATCTAAGAATGTGCAAACAAACATCGTTTTCAGTAGTCAACATTTTCTGTTAAAAAGATGCTTTATTTCTTTTGAATAAATAACAAATAACAAAGGGGTCCCAGTTTAAGGATAAGGGGGAAATCTTTTAGGACTGAGATGAAGAAAACATTTTTCACACAGTGAGTGGTGAATCTCTGGAATTCTCTGCCACAGAAGGTAGTTGAGGCCAGTTCATTGGCTATATTTAAGAGGGAGTTAGATGTGGTTCTTGTGGCTAAAGGGATCAGGGGGTATGGAGAGAAGGCAGGTTCAGGATACTGAGTTGGATGATCAGCCATGATCATATTGAATGATGGTGCAGGCTCGAAGGGCCGAATGGCCTACTCCTGCACCTATTTTCTATGTTTCTATGTTTCTATGACATGATCATTCCAATTATCACATTTTTGATATGAGTAGAAAATCTGTCCCCATAAAATTGCATTAAGATGGATTTGACAGCATGCTGATAAAAATAAGGGAAACATCTCAAGACGAGTCCTGACCCAAAACATCATATATATATGATCTTTGGAGATGCTTCCTGACCTCCTGAGTTACTCCAGCACATTGTGTCTTTTTTTTTGTAAACCAGCATTTGCAATTCCTTGTGTTAAAAAGCAAAGAAGTTGATGTTGTTTGTATTTGTTGTGCAGACGAGAGGTCTACCATGTACAGAAAGAACTTCTAAAGGAACGAACGCGGTGCAGGGCTCTGGAGGAGGAATTGGAAAATCCAATGAATGTTCACCGGTGGCGAAAACTTGAGGTGATTAAAATGTTGACTTCATTAATGCTTTGAACGCTTTTCCAATTACCTGTAATTTAATTCCAATTAAAGAGTTACTTTCCAATTAAAGAAAGTACTCTTTTATTTTTGTGCATCGACGACTAAAACATTTGTATCAGATATTCAATTGTGTAATGGTGTTTTCTTTCAGCAACGTGCAATAGTGAATCAATCTGTGGAGTGAAATAGGATAACTGCCATATCAGAGTAATTTTGCATCACTCAGAAATCCAACCAGCTATTTCTGAACAGCCTTGTGACCATGACATGATTTCTGAGCCAGGAACCATGTCACTATATTATTCCCTTTGCAATCCTCCATTTGCAACTTTGGACGGGAACTTGTTTTGCATTCTCCGAGAGGTACCAATCGCTGGACACTCTAGTTGTATAGTGCTGTACCTGTTACTGTACTTGTAAATCACCTAGCCTCCTCTTTGGATTTTCTTTGCTACACTGATCCAATCCCCTCTACTAATTTTGTTTTGCCTATTTCAATTTTTCTTCCTGAACTCAATCTTGTCAACCCAAAATGGGGGCGGCACAGTGGCGCACCTGGTAGAGTTGCCACCTCGCAGTGTCAGAGTCCCAGGTTCGAGTCTGACCTTGGGTGTGGAATTTACAGATTTTCCCTGTGACCACGTGGGTTTTCTACGGATGCTCCCAAACATATGCAGGATTATAGGTTAAATGGCCTCTGTAAATTGCCCCAAATGGATGAGGAAGTGGGATAACACAAAAATGTGTTCAGACGTAGGTCACTTGACTTCCCCAGTGCTGTTCCACCATTCAGTAAGATTCTGGTTGATCTGATTTTAACTTTGGTTCCAAGTTCCAGTCTATCCATGGTACTACGCACACACTTGCTTATCAAGAATTAGGGTGGGATGGTGGCGAAGCTGTAGAGCTACTCGCCAGATACTCTGGTTTGACCCTGATTAGGGGTGCTTGTCTGTATGGAGTTTGGACCTTCTCTCCGTGACCTACGTGGGATTTCTCTGAAATCTTTGGTTTCCTCCCACACTCCAAAGACGTACAGGTTTGTAGGTTATTTGGCTTGGTATAAATGCAAAAAAATGTCCCTAGTGTGTGCAGGATAGTGTTAGTTTGTGGGGGTCGCTGGCCAGTGCAGACTCAATTGGCTGAAGAGCATGTGTCCGCGCCGTATCTCTAAACTAAACTAAACTAAATAAACTAAACTAAACTAAACTAAATGATCTATCTATCTCTGCCTTCCACCAGTCTTGGAGGCCAAAGTCTCATGACCCTCTAAGAGAAAAAGGTTTCATGTCCTCTCTGCCACAAATGGGCGGCCCCTTGTTTTTAAATAGTGATTCATCATTCTAGATTCTCTCACAAGAGGAAGCATCCTGTCCATCTGGTCAAGACTCCTCAGGATCTTACATGTTTTAATCAATTCACTTTTCACTCTTCAGAACGTCAGTGAATTCAAGCTTGTCTAATCTTTCCAATCACTGATTTAGTAAGTCTTCCCTGAACTATTTTCCAATGCATTAATGTCCTTCCTTAAATAAGATCAATATGTTCATGGTATTTGAAATTATTGGGACGTTTCCTCTTCATCTGGATGGGATACGTTTAGTTTAGATCAGTTTCGAGATACAGCCCACCGAGTCAATGTCAACCAGCGATCCCCGCATATTAACATTATCCTACACACACTAGGGACAATTTACAATTATACCAATCCAATTAACCTCCATACCTGTACATTTTTGGAGTGGATCTCGAAGAAAACTCACACGGTCAAGGGGAGAATGTAAAACTCCGTACAGATAGCACCCGTAGTCAGGATCGAACCCGAGTCTCCGACGCTGTAAACGCTGTAAGGCAGCAACTCTACAGCTGCACTACCGTGCCACAAAGAGTATGGTTGGATATGGTTCGAACTCTCTTTGAGATTGTTGGGAAGTTTCCTCTACATTTGGTTGGGATATGGTTGGAACACTCTTTGAAAACTGCAGCTGAAATGATCTTTATTGTTCTGATTGAATGTTCATGCTAGGTCTTTTAAACTTACTTCCATGTACAGCTTACTCCCATGTACCTGGCAAACCTGAAAGCTGTGTGAGGAATGATTATGATCCGGGGCTGAATCAGTGTGCTGACTTGAGAAACTGTGATCCTGTTACTACACCTTTGTCACTTATTCTCGGAAAAGTGTTAGCCAAATTAGAAGTACCAACGGAAATTAACAACTTTCTTCAAAAACTATCAAAACAGTTCTGTGCTGTATAATGCTCAGCCTGTTTCAATTTGTGGGTCTTCCATCTTCACAGCTTTAATTGTATTGGATCTGAGGCAGATAGAAAGAGAAGGCTGCTTGGGATGGACTCCATCCATCTCACTGTTGTTTTTTTTTTTTGGGATCAGGTGCTGTTAGTCATGGTGTGTTTGCCTGTCTGTTGGAATGGCTCTCTGCAAACTGGGCATCCAAGAAACACCGGACCAGTGTTCCAACAGTGTACATAATGGCTGCCTGACAAGTCACACTCTTGGGTAACCTCCAGCCTCACATTGACCAGCAACCAAAGCAAGAGTTTGCCATGTACGAGCTCCAACACAAAGCAGAGATATTTCCAACTTCACAGGTCCTTCCATGGGCTAGGAACAGCCTGACTTATGGACAACCTGAACACTGGCCTCCCCAAGCTTTGGGGAGGCCAGAGGGACAGATGGGCATAGACTTTCACGCTGCGTTGGGGCGATGCGCATAATCGGCTGGGAGGGTACAGGGCATTTCCGCATGCCTTCTCTCACTCCCTCTTCAGGCTGCAACAATGTGGGCTGGATGGAGCTGAGCAGAGCTGGGAGCACTGAGCAAACTCACTCGCTCACTCACTGAGTCAGTGAGGCTAGCTGGCGGCCGCTCTTCCCGTGTTCACTAGCTCTCCCATCACAGCTTTCTCTGTCGTCCTCTCCCAGACACTGTTTCTGTTCATTTCCAACTTATGTACACACTTTGGGTCACCCACCTGTCTCAGGAATGAAACCTTGTCATATCCTGGAGGTTGCCCGTATATTAGAATTGTTTTCATTGGAAACGTCAGAATGCTTTAGCGCTCAAAGAGGTCTTAGAGTCAGAGAATTATACAGCACCAACACTGGCTCATCATCCCAATTCATCCATTCCAGCCAAGATGCCTAACTAAGCTAGTCCAGTTTGCCTGAGTTTAGCTCACATACCTTCAACGCTTTCTATCCATGTTGCAGTCCAAATGTTTTAAAAATTGTACATGCCGCTACCACTTCCAATGGAAACTCGTTCCATATAGCCAAGATCCATCTTCCCTATATGCCATTGATCTATCTGATCATTGAGATTAGCCAAATGTCCTCCCTTTGTGGCTGGAGGAAATATGAAACCATGACAACATGTGTGTGTGACCTGAGCCAGTGCGTAAGATGCTGGGGATTGTAGTTGAGGTCCTCAAATTCATGGAACAGATTTTTTTCTGCCCATCTGGTTTGGTGGAACTGTGGACAGAAAAATTGTTCAGTGAAGATCCAATGCTTAAAGGACCTGGGGTGAGTTTGTTTCAATTTAAATTAGTACAAAACAGTACATATGGCACAGTTTGACGTGTACAATCCTTGGGAGAGGGATTACAAGTAATGTTTTCAGTTTAGTTTAGAGATACAGCATGGAAACAGGCCCTTCAGCCCATCGAGTCCACGCTGACAGTGATCCCCATACACTAGTTCTAACCTACACACGAGGGCCAATTTTTGCAGAAGCCAATGAATCTACAAACCTGCATGTCTTTGGAGTGTGGGAAGAAACTGGAGACCCGGAGAAAAACCCATGCGATCACAGGGAGAATGTGGATACTCCAGACAGCACCCGTAGTCAGGATCGAACCTGGGTCTCTGACGCTGTAAGGCAGCAACTCTACTGCTACCTCTCCGTGCCGCCCCTAATCCCAGATTATAACAAAAATATCTTTGAATAACTTCTAAATATGCACTGACAGTTGGATAACCCATAATATCAGTTGCATAGTAAATTTTATGAACTGATTTGTTGCAGGCAAGTGATCCGAGCAGATACGAACTTATTCTGAAGGTTCAAACACTCCAGAAGCGCCTGATCGCAAAGACTGAGGATGTGGTGGAGAAGGAGCTGCTTTTACAGGTGCACATTAATTGAATAACTTGAAGTACACGTTGAAAGGCTGAGATGATTTGTTTGTTGCTGATTTACACCAGGGGGAATTGAAGGTTTGATGTGTAACATTAGCAATCCAATTTTTTCATGTATTCGGCATAATCTGTGCTGAAACACAAAACATGCGAAACATTGAATGGAACTGGTAGAAACAAGGAACTGCAGATGCTGGTTTACCATGGAAAGACAGAAAATACTGGAGTAACTCAGTGAGGTCTGGCAGCATCACTGGAGAACATGGTTAAGTTGAGAGTGAAAGTCTGAAGAATGGTGCTGACCTGAAACATCACCATGTTCTTCAGGGATGCTGTCTGACCCGCTGAGTTACTCCAGCATCTTCTGTCTTTCCTTACCGAATGGAACTTAGATGGTTTGAAAATGTCCAGTTTAACTTTGCGTACTCTTTCCAGTGGATAACTATTATTCCCTTAATAAAAAAAGATAAAGCCATTTCATATCTGGGACAGGACTTTGCAGAGTCTAGTCTATACCGATGCAAATCTTTTCAATCTCTTGCTTGGGTGGATTCCTTCAAATAATGATATAAATAATGGGCAAAAAGCCCATCTACTAGAAAAAATACTAAACATTACTTCCTGCAAATGTGGCCATTTTACACTAAATTACACTGGATGGATGTAAGAGAGAGTTAGATAGAGCTCTAGGGTCTAGTGGAATCAAGGGATATGGGGAGAAGGCAGGCACGGATTATTGATTGGGGACAATCAGCCAGGATCACAATGAATGGCGGTGCTGGCACGAAGGGCCGAATGTCCTCCTCCTGCACCTATTTTCTATGTTTCTACAACAATATTTGTCAAAATGGGAAGTTTAAAATTATTCATCTATTGCAGGGAAAACAAATTTGGTGTTTTTGCTTTGTTGTGCTAGAATTCTTACTTCGAGGTTTGCACTTGTGTTGCTGTCAGTGCATTCCTAAAATAGAAATGTCTTATTTTCTAATGCTAACATTGGTCACCATGAAGTGCAAAATTCAGAGAGAAAAGTGAAACTTATACCAGGCATCTGAACGTATTAAATTAACTACTCATTAAACCTTTCTACCATGGTTTTCTATTAGCTATGAGATCAGAACCCAAATGCAATTTTGGTTGGGGACTGCACAGCTTTTATATTTAACAAGCCATTGGATGTTTAATCGAACATAACATCTGAATTGTCGTCCCCTGGTTTTAAACTCCACAAATGGACAAAAAAACCTAAACCTAAAAAAATCCTATGCTGCCTTGGTGGTGATTATTGTTTTTTATTCCACAATTCAATGAAGTACACTGAAATTTGATCACTGAAAAGTGCTGGAGGAACTCGGTGAGTCGGGCAGCATATTTGTAGGGAGTGGAGGAATGATGTTTTGGGTGGGTCCCTTCCTGAGTTTACAGAAAGTTCCCAAACCCAAAATATCAACTGTCTGAAAATTCTGAAGAAGGATCGCAACATCAAAATATTGTATGTCCATTCCCGCCACAGAAGCTGCTCTGAGCCAATGAGTTCCTCCAACACTTTGCTTTTTGGTGGGCGGCGCGGCTCTGGCCAGCAGCGGCCTCTGCAGTCTGTCCGTGTTTTATTATTTTTCTGTCTGCTTTTTAATGTAGTCTTTGTTATTTTTTGTTGGGGTCTGTGGGGGGGTGGGGGTGGGGTGGGAGGGGGGGGGGGGGGAAACTTTTAAAGGAGGGAGACCGTTTTCGGGGCTCTCGCAACGGCACGATTGCGGGGTCGAAGAGCTCCTGGAGCGGGGCCTGACTTGGAATGGCCGCGGGACTCCCGAGCGCACACCGGGGGCTCTAACACCAAGACCCGGTGTGCGACCTCGCACCACCCGGCGTGGCTTTAATGGCCGCGGGACAATTGCCATCGCCAGCCGGGGGCTTTGACTTTGACTCTGACATCGGGGGGGGGGGTCGGGACTGTGCAGTGGAGAAATAAGTTTATTTGGCCTTCCATCACAGCGATGTGATGGATGTTTATGTAAATTATGTTGTGTCTTGGGTCTATGTGTTTGTATGTATGGCTGCAGAAACGGCATTTCGTTTGGACCTCAAGGGGTCCAAATGACCATAAATGTATCTTATCTATCTTATCTTATCTTATCTTATCTTATCTTTTTGGTCAGATTCCAGCATCCGCAGTTTCTTGTATCTCTATGAAATTTGACGTGCCGGGCACGATCCATTCCCTCTTTTCCTCTCCATAACTCTGGGAAATCACTTCCTTTGGGAGCAATATTTTGAGGCTGTGTTTCCACTGCAATGAAAATACACGAAAAGATGGAAATGCACAGCCAAACTAATTAATGGGAGAGCTGAAATGTTGACCATACTGTTTTTATTTATTTAATTCTTTATTTCGAACAGAATAAAAGAATCAAAAGCAAGTGTGAAACAGCATACAGCAACAGCAACAAAATCCATGACAATTTTCCAGTATTGTTCTCATTTGTCAAATTTGCAAAATCTGATTTTAAAGATACAGTTTTGATTTGTGAGCCCATTTTAAAACTGGCCTGATTTTTAAGATCTGTAATTTATTAGGTCAGAAATCCAACCAAAATCCATCCCATTCACCTTGAGGAAATTAGGACAAAATTAAAGTTTCAGCATTCTTTTTTAATTTTAAAGTATTAAGGGAGGGAGACTTGGTCTTTACAGATACGTTACAGAATTTTTTTTGTATTGTTATTGAATGTGGGGCATCCTGTCACCTTGTAAAGAAGCAATAATGCCCTTCCCTGACTCGGTCTGAAGAAGGGTCTCGACCAGAAACGTCATCTATTCCTTTTCTCCAGAGATGCTGCCTAACCCGCTGAATTACTTCAGCTTTTTGTCTCTATCTTCAGTGTAAACCAGCAACTGCAGTTCCTTCCTGCACATAAGTAATAATTATTTTTTGCTTTCATTTCTGCCCAATTACTAAGAAGGGTTTCGAACCGAAACGTCACCCATTCCTTCTCTCCAGAGATGCTGCCTGTCCTGCTGAGTTACACCAGCTTTTTGTGTCTACTTTCCATTAAACTCTTGTAACTTTGTCGGCTGTTGTGTACTGCCTTGGTGAGGTCTGCTGTATGATCTTACCTGGTTGTACGCAAAACAAAGCATTGCACTGTACTTAGGTACATGTGACAATAAAGTATCATTAAATATTTACACTGCTCCTTCATCTAGTGAGCCATGGCCAGGAGATGGCAGTAGACAACCAATGTTAGATTGCACTCTGCCAATGCCATAAGACGAGTCATTAAAGAGACATTTGTCTTTTGATCAATTTGGACAAAAGATTGCTGATCATCGTTAACTTTTCTTCATCTAAGAATTAGGATATATAGCAAGAGGATTGTTTAAGGTAAAACAAGTTTGCCAACCCATACGTCGCAGGGATCCTTCACATTTTGCTCCTACAAGAACAGATTTGCGGTGACAAATTATTTGCAACAGCTGTAAATAGGAGATTTATTTTGGAAATTAAGTGAGAACAAGTTTAAATCACCACTCAAGGGCCATATAACTAAGACTAGAAAGCCACTTAGCACCATTTAAGGCTTCATTTATTGAATCAAACTTTTTGTAAACTAGTCGTGTCTCGATTGGTGATCTTATGGAATTCCTTGTTTTAGAACCTGGAAAATAATTGCGACTTTCCGGTTCAAACTGTGCCACTCCTGAAATTTGACTGAGCTCCTTCAAGTGAGGTACACTGGCCAAGCCCCCAGTTCCTAGCCGCAGAGGAACTGCGATTTCGAAGTCAGGCATGCATCAGTGATTCTATTCCACGTACAGTGTTGCTTTTGCAGGATAACTGTAGAGATTTGTCCATGGCAGTCCCAAGTCAACCATTTGAGTGTTCTGCTCCATTCTGAGACTATTCAAATGGGTGTCTATCTTAGTGTACAACCAATAAACTGGTTAATAGACAAAATGGCACAAAGTGCTGAAGTGACTCAGCAGGTCAGGCAGCAACTCCACAAAATGTAGATAGGTGAGATTTCAGGTCGAGACACTTCATCTGCCTGAAGGAGGGTCCCGATCTGAAACGCCACCTGTCCATGTTCTCCGGAGATGCTGCCTGACCTGCTGAGTAACTCAAGCACTGGGTGCCTATCTTATCTCTCACACATTACCCACTATGATATCAACATCCTGTGCACAATCTCTCCTCCAGAATCCTCACGCACTAAGTCTCTACTCCCAGATGGTTTGATTTTCGCGAATTTCGTGATTGGGAACCATGGTCTTACTCACCCACTTCCTGGCCCCTTCCAACCATAACATCAACATCTGTCACGAGAGTGAGATTCTGACCACTAGCACCCTTTCACTCCTTATCTTCTCCTCCTTGGACTCCAGTGTTAGAGTTGCATTTTCTTTCACATGTTCTCCAGGAAGTGAAGGTAAGTCTACTTGGCCTGTTCCCATGACTTCCCTTTTCAGCGGCAGACCTATGACTGAAGTGGGCGCTGGTGTATAGGGTAATGACCCCAAGGCGCACTTTTAAGGAGCACAACAACCTCACACATACAACAAAAAGTGTCCTGACCTGAAATGTCACCTGTCCATGTTCTCCAAAGATGCTCCCTGACCCTCCGAGTTATTCCAGCACTGCGTAGGAGACCATCAGATCATAAGACATAGGAGCAGAATTAGGCTTTTCAGCCCATCAAATCTACTCTACCATTTAATCATTGCTGATTTATGATTCCCCTCTCAACTCAATTCTCTTGGCTTCTACCTGTAACCATTGATGGCCTTCCTAATCAAGAACCTCCATCTTAAAAATACCCAATGCCTTGGCCTTCACGCTGTCTGTGGGAACGAATTCCCAAGATTAACCATCCTCTGGTTAAAAAAATTCCTCCTCAACTCCATTTTAAAGGAACGGCCTTTTATTCTGAGGCTGTGCCCTCTGGTTGTAGGCTTCTCCCGTTTGTGCCCTTTCGTGTAAACCAGCACCTGCAATTCCTTGTTTCAACTAAAAGAATTGTAGCTTTACTGCTCAGCATGTTGCCTGACATTGAATCTGTTGTTCCTACAGGAGAAGGAGAAGCTTTATGTGGAGCTGAAACACATCTTGGCACGGCAGCCTGGCCCAGAGGCTGCCGAGCAGCTAATGATATATCAGAAGAACCTGAGAGATAAGACAAAACAACTGAAGGTGAGCGCAGATGTCGGACCTGTTACTTTCTCGAACTCTCCTGTGGGGTTTACAAATCACTGAGCCCATTTTTCTTTTGGTTCAGTGGTCCCAATATTTACATAATGTTTATCAGCAGCAGGTTGGGGAATTACTTCCCTCAATTCCCGGCAATCGCTGCCTCATTTGCATCTCGGAAAACAATCTACTTGAAGATTCTATTGCAGAGAATGTTTATACTTGGATCAGCGAGACTGTTGGCACTTTGTGACTAATACAGAATTTTCAATATGGTTCCATGCTGTGGCCAGGCAACCAGACTTTTATCATTTCATAGGTCAAATAAGACGGTTAAAAAAATATATAACTGAAGTGAAAAGCAGTAATCTGGCTAATGACAAAACCACATTTTAAAAATGCCGCTCTATATATGAGGTACTGACAGTGCCATTGAATTAGCATTTTTCTTTTTAGGCATCCTCCACATATTATTGCTAACTGGGCAGCCACTAATCTTAATTGTTGGGTAAATTTGTGTAAGGAAGATTACCTCATTAAAAATTGTGGAGCCAGATTGCGCATTGATATTTCTGCCCCATTGGTCTGTGGAGTATATATTGTTGCATGAAGACTAAAGAAGAGGCTCTAATGCAGACAGTCACTTTCATCAAACCTTGATGAGGAAGTGAGGACAAGATGATTTCACTGATAATAATAAGCAATTAAAAAAAATTAAATGTATGAGCATTCATCATGATAAAGAAGGCATTTGATGGAGGCAACATATAACCATATAACAATTACAGCATGGAAACAGGCCATCTCGGCCCTTCTAGTCAGTGCCGAACACTTATTCTCCCCTAGTCCCATCTACCTGCACTCAGACCATAACCCTTAATTCCTTTCCCGTCCATATAACTATCCAATTTATTATTAAATGATAGAATCGAACCTGCCTCCACCACCTCCACTGGAAGCTCATTCCACACAGCTACCACTCTCTGAGTAAAGAAGTTCCCCCTCATGTTACCCCTAAACTTCTGTCCCTTAATTCTCAAGTCATGTCCTCTTGTTTGAATCTTCCCTACTCTCAGTGGGAAAAGCTTATCCACGTCAACTCTGTCTATCCCTCTCATCATTTTAAAGACCTCTATCAAGTCCCCACTTAACCTTCTACGCTCCAAAGAATAAAGACCTAACTTGTTCAACCTTTCTCTGTAACTTAGTTGCTGAAACCCAGGCAACATTCTAGTAAATCTCCTCTGTACTCTCTCTAATTTGTTGACATCATTCCTATAATGAGGCGATCAAAATTGTACACCATACTCCAGAATTGGCCTCACCAATGCCTTGTACAATTTTAACATTACATCCCAACTTCTATACTCAATGCTCTGATTTATAAAGGCCAGCACACCAAAAGCTTTCTTTACCACCCTATCTACATGAGATTCCACTTTCAGGGAAATGTGCACAGTTATTCCTAGATCCTTCTGTTCAACTGCATTCCTCAATTTGTTACCATTTACCATGTACGTCCTACTTTGATTTGTCCTGCCAAGATGTAGCACCTCACACTTATCAGCATTAAACTCCATCTGCCATCTTTCAGCCCACTCTTCGAAAACACCTAAATCTCTCTGTAGACTTTGAAAATCTACTTCATTATCCACAACACCACCTATCTTAGTATCATCTGCATACTTACTAATCCAATTTACCACACCATCATCCAGATCATTGATGCACATGACAAACAGTGGACCCAACACAGATCCCTGTGGCACCCCACTAGTCACTGGCCTCCAACCTGACAAACAGCCATCCACCATTACTCTCTGGCATGATGGTAAGACTAACTCTTAACTGCCCACAGACAATCTAAATCCTCCATTCCCTGCATATCCATATGGCTATCCAAAAGTCTCTTCAATGCCACTATCGTATCAACTTCAACCTTAAAAGGTTCCATCAAATGCCTCTTTCTGTTTGCTTTCATAGGTCAGGGCATTGAAAATAAGAATGGAAGTCATGATGCAGCTTTACAGGACCTATAGATTAGGCCGCATTTGGAGTATTGTATGCAGTTCTAGTTGCCCCATGACAGGAAGGATATGGAAGCTTTGGAAATGGGTGCAGAGGAGCTTTATCAGAATGATGCCTGGATTAGGGGGTGTTAGCTACAGGGAATGGTTGGGCAGACTTGAAATGCTTTCTCTGGAATGCTTTCTCTATAACGCTGGTGTTTGCATGGAGACCTGATAGAAGTATTTAGAATTATGAGACACATGGATATGGTAGACAGTCATTACCTTTTTCCCAGGATTGAAAAATCAAATTAGAGGGCACAGCTTAAAGGTGAGATGGGCAAAGTTTAAAGATGTGAGGGGCAAGGAGGGTGGCGAGTGTGTGGAATGTGTTACCGGGAGTGCAGATACGACAGTGGCATTTAAGGTTGAGCCAGATACGATGGTGGCATTGAAGAGACTTTTGGATAGTTATATAGATATGCAGGGAATAGAGGGACTTGTATTATGTGTAGGCAGATAAGAGTTGATCTTGGCATCTTGTTCTGCACATGCATTGTTCAGCATATACTGTTCTGTGTTCTGTCCTCTGCTTACTCAGTGCACCAGGATACAAAACATATATCCAAGCCTCTCTTGTACTACATAAATAAATAAATGTGTGTGGCTTGCATATCATAGTTGTTACAATAAATCTGTGCCAGATTTGCTCCTGATGCTCATTATATAATAATTAGGAATATACCGAGAATAAATATTAACATCCAAGCTAGTAGCATCCTTATTCCTCTGGGGCTCATTTTGAAGCCCTGACATCACTGAAAATATACATTTCCTTGAACACATGGGAACAAATCTGTTTTACAGTAAAAAATCACCTCTTCCCCACATGGGTGGTGGTGAAGATGTTGACTGTGTGCTTGATACTAGGATCCTTTGTTGCATTGATCATCGCAAAATGTTCTGACGTTTCTTCTTGGTGCATCCCTTCCCCTTTCATTAACCTCCACACAGAAGGAGCCCAAAAATACCAACGAGGCTCCTGAAAATTAAGTAAAAAGTTTAAGGAAGCATAACTCTAGCACATCTAATAAAGCAATGGTAGCTTTTTCTCTCTGCCCTTATTTCACTTCATTCCATCCACCATCCCCAATCCTCCCCACATTGTTTTGGAAACTTAGAACTAGATGTACATGACTTGGTATTCTAACCACCATTCAATAAGATTGCGGTTGATTTGTGACCTGACACAACATACTTGTGTTTGCTTCATTCTCTTGATGTGCTTGTGTGAAAAATCCCACCAATATCATAGTTATATTTAGCTGTTGTCCTAGCATCAAGTGCATCTGACAGGAGAGAGTTCCAAGGTTTTACCACTTGCTTGATTCAAGATTTTAGGCTATGCTCCCACATCCTAGATTAAATCCAGCAAATACAGGTTCCGAGCACGCGTAATCTCTACTTGTTATTTTGAGAACATTAATCATATCATCCATTCATTTTTGAAATGACATCCAGGGATATTCAATATTCAGGAGGGATAGACAGAAAGGAAAAGGAGGTGGGGTAGCGTTTACGGTTAGAGGGGATTAACGCAATAGAAAGGAAGGACATTAGCTTGGAGGATGTGGAATCGATATGGGTAGAGCTGCGAAACATTAAGGGGCAGAAAACGTTAGTGGGACTTGTGTACAGGCCACCTAACAGTAGTAGTGGAGTTGGGGATGGCATCAAACAGGAAATTAGAAATGCGTGCAACAAAGGTAAAACAGTTATAATGGGTGACTTCAATCTACATATAGATTGGGTGAATCAAATTGGCAGGGGTGCTGAGGAAGAGGATTTCTTGGAATGTATGCGGAATAGTTTTCTAAACCAACATGTAGAGGAACCAACGAGAGAGCAGGCTATTCTAGACTGGGTATTGAGTAATGAGGAAGGGTTAGTTAGCAGTCTTGTGTGTGGCCCCTTGGGCAAGAGTGACCATAATATGGTTGAATTCTTCATTAGGATGGAGAGTGACATAATTAATTCAGAAACAAGGGTTCTGAACTTAAAGAAAGGTAACTTTGTGGGTATGAGATGTGAATTGGCCAAGATAGACTGGCAATTGATTCTTAAAGGGTTGACGGTGGATATGCAATGGAAGGCATTTAAAGACTGCATGGATGAACTACAACAATTGTTCATCCCAGTTTGGCAAAAGAATAAATCGGGGAAGATAGTGTATCCATAACAAGGTAAATCAGTGATAGTATCAAAACAAAAGATGAAGCATACACATTAGCCAGCAAAAGCATTCTACCAGAGGACTGGGAGAAATTAAGAGTCCAGCAGAGGACAAAAGGCTTAATTAGGAAAGGGAAAATAGATTATGAAAGAAAACTGGCAGGGAACATAAAAACTGACTGCAAATGTTTTTATAGATATGTGAAGATAAAAAGATTAGTTACAACAAATGTGAATCCCTTGCAGTCAGAAACTGGTGAATTGATCATGGGGAACAAGGACATGGCAGACCAATTGAATAACTACTTTGGTTCTGTCTTCACTAAGGAAGACATAAATAATCTGCTGGAAATAGCAGGGGACCGGGGGTCAAATGAGATGGAGGAACTGAGTGAAATCCAGGTTAGCCGGGAAGTGGTGTGAGGTAAATTGAATGGATTAAACGCCGATAAATCCCCAGGGCCAGAGGCTGCATCCCAGAGTACTTAAGCAAGAAGCCCCAGAAATAATGGATGCATTAGTGATAATTTTTCAAAACTCTTTAGATTCTGGAGTATTTCCTGAGGATTGGAGGGTAGCTAATGTAACCCCACTTTTTAAAAAGGGAGGGAGAGAGCAAACGGGAAATTACAGACCAGTTAGTCTAATGTCGGTAGTGGGGAAACGGCTAGAATCAGTTATTAAAGATGGGATAGCAGCACATTTGGAAAATGGTGAAATTATTGGACAAAGTCAGCATGGATTTATGAAAGGTAAATCATGTCTGCTGAATCTTATAGAATTTTTCGAGGATGTAACTAGTAGAGTGGATAAGGGAGAACCAGTGGATGTGTTATATCTGGTCTTTTAGAAGGCTTTCGACAAGGACCCACATAAGAGATTAGTATACAAACTTAAAGCACACGGTATCGGGGGTTCAGTATTGATGTGGATAGAGAACTGGCTGGCAAACAGGAAGCAAAGAGTAGGAGTAAACGGGTCCTTTTCAGAATGGCAGGCAGTGGCTAGTGGGGTACCGCAAGGCTCAATGCTGGGACCCCAGCTATTTACAATATATATTAAAGATTTGGACGAGGGAATTGAATGCAACATCTCCAAGTTTGCAGATGGCACGAAGCTGGGGGGCAGTGTTAGCTGTGAGGAGGATGCTAGGAGGCTGCAAGGTGACTTGGATAGGCTGGGTGAGTGGGCAAATGCATGGCAGATGCAGTATAATGTGGATAAATGTGAGGTTATCCACTTTGGTGGCAAGAACAGGAAAGTAGACTATTATCTGAATGGTGGCCGATTAGGAAAAGGGGAGATGCAACGAGACCTGGGTGTCATGGTACACCAGTCATTGAAAGTAGGCATGCAGGTGCAGCAGGCAGTGAAGAAAGCGAATGGTATGTTAGCATTCATAGTAAAAGGATTTGAGTATAGGAGCAGGGAGGTTCTACTGCAGTTGTACAGGGTCTTGGTGAGACCACACCTGGAGTATTGCGTACAGTTTTGGTCTCCTAATTTGACGAAATACATTTTTGCCATAGAGGGAGTACAGAGAAGGTTCACCAGACTGATTCCTGGGATGTCAGGACTTTCATATGAAGAAAGACTGGATAGACTCGGCTTGTACTCGCTAGAATTTAGAAGATTGAGGGGGGATCTTATAGAAACTTACAAAATTCTTAAGGGGTTGGACAGGCTAGATGCAGGAAGATTGTTCCCGATGTTGGGGAAGTCCAGAACAAGGGGTCACAGTTTAAGGATAAGGGGGAAAACTTTTAGGACCGAGATGAGAAAAACATTTTTCCCACAGAGAGTGGTGAATCTCTGGAATTCTCTGCCACAGAAGGTAGTTGAGGCCAGTTCATTGGCTATATTTAAGAGGGAGTTAGATGTGGCCCTTGTGGCTAAAGGTATCATGGGGTATGGAGAGAAGGCAGGTACAGGATACTGAGTTGGATGATCAGCCATGATCATATTGAATGGCGGTGTAGGCTCGAAGGGCCGAATGGCATAATCCTGCAACTATTTTCTATGTTTCTATTTCTATGTTTCTATGAAATGTCCATGAAATGTATTCGATTTTTCTTCATTTCTGTTTCTTCCTCTGATGCCCTGCTTATGACTTTCACATCTATCTATATTACTAAAAGTCTGTTCTTGACCGGTTTTGGCCATCTGTGCTGCGATTTCCGAGAGAACGCCGCCACCTACGGCCGTCATTTTTGGCCACCTTGTTCCGCCGCATGTGTGCCGAGGATTTTTCCCGTTGATTAAAAATGACAGAGATATTAATGTATTTACAAAATTCCCCATTCTCTCTGCTGCCCCCGCTGGTGGCAAGGGGGAGGGACTATAAAACCAGGAAGTGGTGTGCCACACAGTCTCTTCAAGATGGAGGAAGGCAGAGTGTCACGTTTTTCTGAGCTGTGAATAACACTGAACACATGTCTACTCAAATGTAAGTGCCCTTAGTGGTTCTAAAATGCTTGCAGAATGTGTCTATTGGTTCTAAAGCTTGTAAAATGTGTCTCTATTGGTTCTAAAGCTTGCAAAAAAAAGTGTCTCTATTGGTTCTAAAGCTTGCAAAAAAAAGTCTATTGGTTCTAAAGCTTGCAAAAAATGTCTATTGGTTCTAAAGCTTGCAAAAAAATGTCTATTGGTTCTAAAGCTTGCAAAAAAAAAATGTCTATTGGTTCTACAGCTTGCAAAAAATGTCTATTGGTTCTAAAGCTTGCAAAAAAAATGTCTGTTGGTTCTAAAGCTTGCAAAAAATGTCTATTGGTTCTAAAGCTTGCAAAAAGTGTCTCTATTGGTTCTAAAGCTTGCAAAAAATGTCTATTGGTTCTAAAGCTTGCAAAAAAATGTCTTATTGTTTCTAAAGCTTGCAAAAAATGTCTCTATTGGTTCTAAAGCTTGCAAAAAATGTCTCTATTGGTTCTAAAGCTTGCAAAAAATGTCTATTGGTTCTAAAGCTTGCAAAAAATGTCTATTGGTTCTAAAGCTTGCAAAAAAAAGTTCTAAAGCTTGCAAAAAGTGTCTATTGGTTCTAAAGCTTGCAAAAAAAAAAGAACAATGTCTATTGGTTCTAAAGCTTGCAAAACAATGTCTATTGGTTCTAAAGCTTGCAAAACAATGTCTATTGGTTCTAAAGCTTGCAAAACAATGTCTATTGTATCTAAAGCTTGCAAAAAAATGTCTATTGGTTCTAAAATGGTCCATACTAGCGCTCCAGAGAGCCCCCCCCCCCCCTCCCCTGCTTGGCTTGGCTGTGGCATGAAGTTGAAAGGCACTACCTACTGCAAATGGTAGCTTGGGTGTGGCTTGGGTGTCGCGTGAAGTTGAAAGACACTACTTACTGCAGATGGTGGCTTGAAGTTAAAAGGCACTACTTACTGCAAATGGTGGCTTGGGTGCATTGGCTTGAAGTTGAAAGGCACCACTTACTGCATATGGTGGCATGAAGTTGAAAGGCACTACTTACTGCAAATGGCGGCTTGGGTGTGGCTTGAAGTTGAAAGACATCACTTACTGCAAATGGTGGCATGAAGTAGAAAGGCACTACTTACTGCAAATGGTGGATTGGTTGCTTTGGCTTGAAGTTGAAAGGCACTACTTACTGCAAATGATGGCTTGGGTGTCGCTTGAAGTTGAAAGGCACTACTTACTGCAGATGGTGGCTTGGATGCAATGGCTTGAAGTTAAAAGGCACTACTTACTGCAAATGGTGGCTTGGGTGCATTGGCTTGAAGTTAAAAGGCACTACTGTAAATGCACTTCCTGTTTGCACTCTATATCTCTAAGGCAATATCTCCAAGTTTGCGGATGACACTAAGCTGGGGGGCAGTGTTAGGTGTGAGGAGGATGCTAGGAGGCTGCAAGGTGACTTGGATAGGCTGGGTGAGTGGGCAAATGCATGGCAGATGCAGTTTAATGTGGATAAATGTGAGGTTATCCACTTTGGTGGCAAAAACAGGAAAGTAGACTATTATCTGAATGGTGGCCGATTGGGAAAAGGGGAGATGCAGCGAGACCTGGGTGTCATGGTACACCAGTCATTGAAGGTAGGCATGCAGGTGCAGCAGGCAGTAAAGAAAGCGAATGGCATGTTGGCTTTCATAGCAAGAGGATTTGAGTATAGGAGCAGGGAGGTTCTACTGCAGTTGTATAGGGTCTTGGTGAGACCACACCTGGAGTATTGCGTGCAGTTTTGGTCTCCAAATCTGAGGAAGGACATTATTGCCATATAGAGGGAGTGCAGAGAAGGTTCACCAGACTGATTCCTGGGATGTCAGGACTGTCTTATGAAGAAAGACTGGATAGACTCGGTTTATACTCTCTAGAATTTAGGAGATTGAGAGGGGATCTTATAGAAACTTACAAAATTCTTAAGGGGTTGGACAGGCTAGATGCAGGAAGATTGTTCCCGATGTTGGGGAAGTCCAGGACAAGGGGTCACAGCTTAAGGATAAGGGGGAAAACCTTTTAAAACCGAGATGAGGAGAACTTTTTTCACACAGAGAGTGGTGAATCTCTGGAACTCTCTGCCACAGAGGGTAGTTGAGGCCAGTTCATTGGCTATATTTAAGAGGGAGTTAGATGTGGCCCTTGTGGCCAAGGGGATCAGAGGGTATGGAGAGAAGGCAGGTACGGGATACTGAGTTGGATGATCAGCCATGATCATATTAAATGGCGGTGCAGGCTCGAAGGGCCGAATGGCCTAATCCTGCACCTAATTTCTATGTTTCTATGTTTCTATGTTTCTATATTGATTTTAGATAAAACGCTACCACTTACGGCTGTGATTTTTGGCCATCTTACTCAGTCCCCCTCCACTGAGTCCTGCAGAGAATTTCACATGAATGAAAATAAAAGTGTTATTCTGTTTTTAAAAAATGTTGGCCATCTCTCCTGTCAATTTCCATGAAAGCCACATCTTTTCCAGGGGTACGGCCATGGAAATGTGGGTGTGGCTCACCTCTGCAAAATGGAGGAGAGTGAGGTCACGACTCGCTGAGTGGCTTTGCACCCTACTTCAAATGGTATGAAACTGCACTTGAATTTGGTGGCCTTGCACCCTGCTATGGTAAAAAATTGCACTTGAATTTGGTGGCCTTATACCCTGCTTGAAATAGAATTTCAAGGATTAGCCGCGAGTCAACTACCAGCCCACCAGCCGTGAGTGAGTGAGTTGCCAGCACAACAGGCTTGATTGACTGAGACGCCAGCCCAAGAATCCATTTGGCGCACAATTTGCATACTAGCCCTCTGGAAACCAGTCCCTTCAGCCCACAACACCCATACTAGCGCTCCAGAAAGCCCCCCCCCCTCCCCCCCACCTGGCCACCAATATTAGTGGTGGAGAGGTGGAATATTGCGTTGGATGACCAGCTCTCCTGTGTGATGCTGGGACCCGACGGATCCCACTTAGTCTAGACTCTTTTAAAATCCTCCTGTTCTACTGGTGATCATGTTGTTTTTTTGTGCGGAGACCTAGCCAGTGTGGAGACTTGTGGAGTGAAGACAGATGGGGTGGAGTTGTGACAGCATTGTGCTTTTTACAAGGAGCCACTTTTCAGCTCACAAGCTTTCATTGCTGTTCAAAGAGTCATTTCTATAGTATTTGTACAAAAGCTGGATATTGAGTTGTGTACAACCCCCCATTGAATTGTACACCATATTTAATAAACATACCATGTTGAGACTACAATGCAGATTGCTGCCAATGGACGACCTCTTGGACATTACCTTGAGGAATACATTGTTTTAAGATGAATGTGGTGAGAAAATAACCTGCTCCTAGATCTTTATCCCAACTGCCTACAAACTGGCCACCATTTTAATTTGGTTTGCCTTAGCACTCTAGGTGCTTACCTTTCCTTTATTGAAGATTCTAATTCAAGCTGCGATGCATTTGCACTGCCACCTGAAACTGGTGACTTGACCCAGTTGTATTCTTTATTTCAATGCCTGGACGATGTGGACAACAAATTGTTTGAGTGCAGGAGCATCAGAACTAAGGACGGACATTTGATTCTTAACTGCATACTGTAGGCTTTCTGTTTACTTTGGGAGGGCAATGTGTGCTGCAGGAGCAAGTTTTGCCCCTGTCCCACTTAGGAAACCTGAACGGAAACCTTGGAGACTTTGCGCCCCACCCAAGGTTTTCCGTGCGGTTCCTGGAGGTTGCAGGTGGTTGCCGGAGGTTGTAGGTAGTGGAAGCAGGTAGGGAGACTGACAAAAACCTCCGGGAACCGCACAGAAACCTTGGGTGGGGCGCAAAGTCTCCAGAGCTTTCCGTTCAGGTTTCCTAAGTGGGACAGGGGCATTTAAAGATTTTTTGCATTTGTATATTGAACGTAAAGTCTGGTCTCTTGTATGCTTCAGTGGATGTGTCATCATGATTGAATGAGTTCAACTTTGAGCCGGCGCAAATGCAAGTCACAGAGTCATACATTGTGGAAACCGGCCCTTCGGCCCAAGTTGCCCACGAGAGTATAGGCAGACGATGTTTCCAATCAGGATCATTCTTCAGACTCCATTTCTCTGCTTAAATCGCTTCTTTTGGGCTGTTAAGCAACAGGGGCGACTTTGCTATCAGTAGCATGGTTTCAAGACAAATATCTCTCCCTCAATGTCTGCAACACTAAGGAGCTAGTTATTAACTTCAGAAAGTGTAGTGTAGTGCATACACCAGGCAGCATCAAAGATGCCGAAGAGGAAATTGTTAAGAGCCTCAAGTTCCGTGGTGTTAATATTACAAATGATCTGTGGAGGACCAACCACATTGATGCAACAGCTCAGAAGGGACACCACTGCCTCTACTTCCTGAGGAGACTGAGGGAAATCAGCATGTCTCCAGTGACTCTTATACATTTCTACAGATGTTCAATAGAAACCATACTTTTGGGTTGCATCACGGCTTGATTTGGGAACAGCTCTGTCAAAAAACTGCAAGAAATTGCACAAGAGACTGCATATGTTGGAAAACAAAAAAACTGCTGGAGGAACTCGGTGGGCCAGGTAGCAAACATGGAGGGAAACAAATAGATGACATTTTGGTTCAGGATCCTTCTGTAGGTTATGGAGTAGTGCTGGTTATGAGTTTAGTACTTGGGTCTATACATCCAGGCACTAGTGTAGAGCTACAAAAATAGAATAACGCATGTATAAACTTCATTCTTCGATCAGTAGAAATAAATTACAGTGAGGGACGAGTTTGTCTAATGACGAATGAAGTGGTAACCTCTGTCACTGAACACCCAGTGTTTCTTCCTACCTTTACAGCATTATTCTTTCTAATCCTCTGATCCGTTGATTAATTGGTAATGTAATAAAAATCCTTGCTTACTAGTTGTTGACCTTTCATTCCATCTTGTCCCCCCCCGGCAACTCTAAAACATTTGTTTTGACTGTGAATTGTATAAGCATTAATTGGAGGTCAAGAGGTAGGCTTCCAAAGTTAATTAAATTATTTTATCCATTAATTTTTCTATGAGAACTGGAACGGAACCAAATTATTCTTTAAAATTTTCTTTGGAGGATGGTAATACAAGAATCACAAAGTCGCTCAGCTTGACCTTCAATCTATACAGGACATCATTCCAAACATGATGAAACCCTGTGATCATAGATAAGCAGCAAAGGTCCACAAGAGAAGCTCGTTCCCTTTCAATGCAGCAATGACAGAGGATTAATATGTGATATCTATCTGAAATCATTGACATATAAAATATACAAGTGGAATTGTCATTGAAAAAGAGGATCATTCTGCTGATTCACGAGTGCATTTCTCTTGATTCTCGTACCTACCAAAACAAAATTGAGTTTTTAATATTATACGGTAGAATTTAAGAACCTTAGAGTATTCTTGATATTCATGGAATATTTTTTAATAGATTGCAATTCTTAACTTTGGTGCAGAAATTTTGAAGTCTGTTTAATTTGCAAAGTTTTTTCAACTCCGAGTTTCCTTCATTTGTTTGTTATCAGCTCCATCTTTGACCCTTGATCCTCGATCAGGCACACTGGTAGTTAGAAGCATATTGGATGGGTATTGCTGTGAAAAATACCTGAGTAATCAACATTTGAATGTTTCATTATGAGGATGAAACTTGAAAATACCAGAGATGTTAAAATGAAAAAAGAATGCAGGAAATGCACAGGGGCTTGCTTGTTGGCCATCTTGAAGGGCAAAAACTAGGTTAACGTTAATGCAACGTTCAGACAGAACTTGCATATTGTGGCTTTTTTTTCTGTTTCAGAACTGTGGTCGAGTTGCTCCTCTTATTGAATAGCGAACAGCCTGGATAGCGTGAATGTGGAGACTATGTTTCCACAAGTATGAGAGTCTAGGACCAGAGGTCACAGCCTCAGAATAAAAGGACGTACCTTTAGAAAGGAGATGAATAGTAATTTCATTAGTTGGAGTGTGGTGAATCTGTGGAATTCATTGCCACAGAAGGTTGTGGAGGCCGTTAACGGATATTTTTAAGGTGGATATTGACGGATTCTTGAGTAGTACAAGTGTCTGGTGTTATGGGGAGAAGGCAGGAGAATAGGGTTGAAAGGGAAAGATAGATCAGCCATGATAGAATGGTGGAGTAGACTTGATGGGCTGAATGTTCAAATTCTGCTCCTATAATTTCTGAACTTATGTTGCTTTGAACCAGGGGGACATTTTGAATATTAGCAAATGAATGATTAACTGGTTTAAAACAAGAAAAAAGTATTAGTTGTCAAAGCCATTATGAACTTTTGAAATATGGAATGAAAAAAATGAGGCAGTCCATGCCTGCGAACAGCAGGACTTAGACAATAATCGAGCATGGCGTATAAGGAGCAAGACACATTTACACATGGCTCACAAGTTTCAGTCAGCAACCATCTCCTGCATAATGGGGCATAACCATTTACTCTTAACATGGATGCAAGAGCATTGTGGTGCAGCTGATAGAGTCGCTGCCTTACAGTGGCTGAGACCCAGGTAAAATTCTGACCTCCAATGCTGTCTGTATGGAGTTTGCATGTTCTCCCCATGACCACATGGGTTCCTCCGGGTACTCCAGTTTCCTCCCATATCCAAATGATAGACATGAGTGTAAATTTATTGCTCTCTGTAAATTGGCCCTAGTGGTTAGGGAATGGATGTAAAAGTGGGATAATATAAAATTAAGGTGAGCGGGTGATTGATGGTCAATAGACAATAGGTACAGGAGTAGGCCCTTCAGCCAGCACCGCCATTCACTGTGATCATGGCTGATCATCCACAATCAGTACCCCGTTCCTGCCTTCTCCCCATATCCCTTGATTCCACTATCTTTTAGAGCTTTATCTAACTCTTGAAAGCATCAAGAGAGTCTGAGGCAGAGAATTCCACAGATTCACAACTCTCTGGGTGAAAAAGTTTTTCCTCATCTCCGTTCTAAATGGCTTACCCATTATTCTTAAACTGTGGCCACTGGTTCTGCACTCCCCCAATATCGGGAACATGTTTCCTGCCTCTAGCTGTCCAATCAATTAATAATCATATGTTTCAGTAAGATTCCCTCTCATCCTTCTAAATTCCAGTGTATACAAGCCCAGTCGCTCCATTGTTTCAACTTATGACGGTCTAGCCACCCTGGGAATTAATCACGTGAACCTACGCTGCACTCCCTCAATAGCACGAATGTCCTTCCTCAAATTTGGAGACCAAAACTGCACAAAATACTCCAGGTGTGGTTTCACCAGGGCGACGTACAACTGCAGAATGACCTCTTTGCTCCTATGCTCAACTCCTCTTGTTATGAAGGCCAACATGCCATTTGCTTTCTTCACTGCCTGCTGTACCTGCATGCTTACTTTCAGTGATTGATGTATAAGGACACCAAGATTTTGTTGTACTTCCCCTTTTCCTAACTTGACACCATTCAGATAACTGACTTCCTGTTCTTGCTACCAAAGTGGATAAACTCACATTTATCCACATTAAACTGCATCTGCCCACTCACCCAAACTGTGCAAGTCACCCTGCATCCTCATAGCATCCTCCTCACAGTTCATACTGCCACCCAACTTTGTGTCATCTGCAAATTTGCTAATGTTACTTTTAATCCCTTCATCTAAATCATTAATGTATATTGTAAATAGCTGTGGTTCCAGCACCGAACCTTGTGGTACCCCACTAGTCACTGCCTGCCATTCTGAAAGGGACCCATTAATCCTTACTCTTTGTTTCCTGTTTGTCAACCAATTTTCGATCCATGTTAGTACCCCACCCCCAATACCATGTGTTCTAATTGTAATCTCCTATGTGGGACCTTATCAAAGGCTTTCTGAAAGTCTAGGTACAGTACATCCACTGGCTCTCCCTTGTCCATTTTCCTAGTTACATCCTCAAAACAATCCAGAAGATTAGTCAATCATGATTTCTCCTTCGGAAATCCATGCTGACTCGGACTGACCCTGTTACTGCTATTCAAATGTGCCGTTATTTCTTCTTTTATAATTGACTCCAGCATCTTATTATCTGAATGGTGGCTGATTAGGAAAAGGGGAGATGCAACGAGACCTGGGTGTCATGGTACACCAGTCATTAAAAGTAGGCATGCAGGTGCAACAGGCAGTGAAGAAAGCGAATGGTATGTTAGCATTCATAGCATTCATAGCAAAAGGATTTGAGTATAGGAGCAAGGAGGTTCTACTGCAGTTGTACAGGGTCTTGGTTAGACCACATCTGGAGTATTGCTTACAGTTTTGGTCTCCTAATCTGAGGAAAGACATTCTTGCCATAGAGGGAGTACAGAGAAGGTTCACCAGACTGATTCCTGCGATGTCAGGACTTTCATATGAAGAAAGACTGGATAGACTCGGCTTGTACTCGCTAGAATTTAGAAGATTGAGGGGGGATCTTATAGAAACTTACAAAATTCTTAAGGGGTTGGACAGGCTAGATGCAGGAAGATTGTTCCCGATGTTGGGGAAGTCCAGAACAAGGGGTCACAGTTTAAGGATAAGGGACACCTATTTTCTATGTTTCTATCTACCCCACTGGTGTCAGGCTAACTGGTCTATAAATCCCTGTTTTCTCTCTCCCTCCTTTCTTAAAGTGGGATAACATTAGCTCCTCTCCAATCCACAGGAACTGATCCTGAATCTATAGAACATTGAAAAATGATCACCAATGCATCCACGCTTTCTAGAGCCACCTCCTTAAGTACCCTGAGATGCAGACCATCAGGTCCTGGGGATTAATCAACCTTCAGTTCCATCAGTCTACCCAACACCATTTCCTGCCTAATGTGAATTTTCTTCAGTTCCTCCGTCACCCTAGGTCATCTGGCCACCAGTACATCTGGGAGATTGTGTCTTCCTCAGTGAAGGCAGATCCAAAATACCTGTTCAACTCATCAGCCATTTCCTTGTTCCCCATAATAAATTCACCTGTTTCTGTCTTCAAGGTACCCACATTTTTCTTAACTAATTTTTTCCTCTTCACAAACCTAAAGAAGCTTTTACTATCCTCCTTAATATTCTTGGCTAGCGTAACTTCGTATCTCATCTTTTATCCCCGTATTGCCTTTTTAGTTATCTTCTGTTGCTCTTTAAAAGTTACCCAATCCTCTGGCTTTCCGCTCATTTTTGCTATGTTATATGTCTCCTCTTTTATTTTTATACTGTCCTTGACTTCTCTAGTCAGTCAGGGTCGCCTCTTTAGAATCTTTCTTCCTCTTTGGAATTAACTGATCCTGCACCTTCTGTATTATTCTCAGAAATACCTGCCATTGTTGTTCCACCGTCATCCCTGCAAGGGTCTCTTTCCAGCCAACTTTGGCCAGCTCTTCCCTCATGCCTCCATAGTCCCCTTTGCTCAACTGTGATACTGACTCTTCCAATTTTCCCTTCTCCCTCTCAAATTATGGATTAAAACTTATCATAGTGTGGACTTGGTGGGCCATGCTCAATCAATCTATCAAGCATGTGGCGTCTGCGTGGCCACAGGAACTGCAGATGCTGAAATCTTGTGTAGAACATAAAATGCTGTAGTAACTCAACGAGTCAGTCAGCATCTCAAGCGGACATGCATAGGCATCTTTTCGGCTGAGACCTTTCTTCAGTACAACCTTTGAGTGGCCTGTAGTCAGTGACTCAACATCTGACTCCAAATGTCGTTGTATCATACACAAAGTACCAAACCTGAATACTTTAAACTTGCCTGGGTGAATTAGCCTCTGACAGCACTCAAGAATCTTGATACAGATCAGGACAAAGCAACATAATTGATTGATACAGCATCGATCTTCTTTAACACTCCTTGCCTCCATTTCCAGCTCACTGTAGCTGAAATTATTGGCCAAGGCTACTTTAACAGGGCCTCCATATCGTTTCAGCTCCTCAAGCCTCTTGCACCATTCACTTGATCTGTACGTCAATGGGCTAATCTTGCTCAGAGTAATATTTGAAGAGCATTTGATAGTGCAATTATCCTTGCAATGTCCTTTTCTAAGCTGGACCGAAATTACTTTTTTTTTAAACAGCACCACACTTTAGGTCTTTATTATCAATTGTGACTGTATATCTCCCGACTGTTTTCTCTGGTGTGGCTGGTGACATTTGCAGTTAAAACAAACATAATTAAAAATAAATGACAGGGAAAATGTAAAAATATTTTAGAAGGTTACTCATTGCAGGTTCAAGTTAAAAGCAGCAGCGCTGGTGAGTAATGTTGTTAAATCTACCTGCAGACTAAAAATTGCTTTTTATGGAATGGAGCATGCACATTCCATCCTCACTGTATTCTTTATAAGTTAAGGGCGGTGCAATGGCGCAGCTTGGGTGCTGCCCGTGTGGAGTTTGCATGTTCTCCCGGTGACAGCAGGGGTTTACTTCGGGTGCTCCAGTTTCCTCCCAAAAACCCAAAGCCGTGCAGTTTTATAGGTGAATTGACCTCTGTAAAATTGCTCCCAGTGTGTCGGCAGTGGAGGAGAAAGTGGGGAAACCTAGAGCTAGTGTGAATGGGTGATCGATGGTTAGTGTGGATCTGGTGGGCAGAAGGTAGACACAAAATGCTGGAGTAACTCAATGGGACAAGCAGCATCTCTGGAGAGAAGGAATGGGATGCTGCCTGTCCCTGCTGAGTTACTCCAGCATTTTGTGTCTCCCTTCGATTTAAACCAGCATCTGCAGTCTGAAGAAGGGCCTGGACCCGAAATGTCGCCCATTCCTTCTCTCCAGAGATGCTGCCTCACCCGCTGAGTTACTCCAGCATTTTGTGTCTACCTTCTGCAGTTCTTTACTACACATGGTGGGCAGAAGAAACTGTTTCCGTTCTGTATTTCTAATCTGGATCAAAATACCATATTTAAAGCTGTCCAGTTTATGTGTTACCTGTATCAACATGTTGCCACTGCACCACAAGCAGGAAACATGGGTAGTGATTGCCACATAATTCTATAAGTATCTTAATTTGTAGCATTTTGGTTGAGACAGACATACAGTTTGCACTCATGAAATGAATGCATTGTTTACCATTTAATAACAGTAAAACCAAAACCCTTGGAGCATATCAGTGAAATTTTTCTTTGTTAAATTCCCGCATTCAGCCAGAGGTTCTTATTTAATGCTAATCAGTAGATTTATTTTCTGTCCATCTTTAGTTTTAAGGCAATAAAATTCATGGAAGAGGTTCTGAGACCTCTTCCATGCACTTCTATTATTAATGCAGTAATAAATGATATGCAGTATTTGTTTTTGAAAACCAGTCTTCATCAGAAAAGTAATGTTTGGTTTACTTGTGTAACACTGTACCAGTAGGTGATATTATTGGAATCCAACAGCTATAGAAAGAGGTATTTCTGCGCATACAGTTTACATTTTCACTTTGATTTAACTCACCTGAATATCTCATTCACTTTCACCAGACAGATATTGTATGGGTTTGAAAAAATGTAATAACCAACTGTTGCCTGTTTGCAGCAGTTTTTCTGCAAAATCCTTGACAATTAACTTCTCCGACCCTGAAACATCTGTACGTCATTAGTACATTAATTTTGGATAGATCTACATTCTCACCAAGTTTTATGCATGAAGTGCCAATTTGCTTTACTGTCAGCGATGCAGAATGAGTTTATTCCGCCTGTGGCTCAGGATGGGATTTGATAATCTATTCCTCCTCATGTTATTTATTAGCCAAAAATTGCTGTTCATCCATTTGGTGAGAACAAAAAAAAGTGCCTTCTCCAAGAATCTGAAACTCCTGAGTCTGGGCACTTGTATTTGGGGTACTCGATCCACAACTAATGTTCTTCAGTATTCACGGAATGCTGCTGAGAGGCATCTTTTTAAATTATGCCGTAGGGAGCGGCACAGCGGAGTTGTTGCCTTTTAGCGGCAGAGACCCACGTTCGATTCTGACTACAGCCGTAGTTTGTACATTCTTCCTGTGACCGCGTGGGTTTTCCATGGGTGCTCGGGTTTCCTCCTACACTTCAAAGACATACAGGATTGTAGGCTAATTGGCTTTGGTAAAAACTGTCCCTCGCATGTAGGCCGTCGTGACTATCCCTCGAGGTCGAAGATGATGGTCTATGTTCTGTTGTTTTTATCGACTCTCCGGTGGCTTATGTGTCCAATCCTGGCTTTGCAGTTCACAGAATGAAGATGCCTGTGCGTGTGTTTGTTTAACGTGTATTTGATGTTGCACTCCAAGAAGCACACGGTCCTTCACAAATCAATCAACTAATTCCAAAGGCAAGGGAACCAAGACGATTGGAGCTGATAGATCTGTTGCAGCCTTCATCTGCCTTCACAGCCGTTGAGTTCAAGATAACTTTGTCCGCCTGGTCCGTGTAGGATAGCGTTAGTGTACAGGGTGATCACTGGTCGGTGTGGACTCGGTGGGTCGAAGGGTCTATTTCTGCACTGTATCTCCAAAGTCTAAAGCCATAAAAACTCCTGCTACATTTATATGAGAGTGTTGGCTCATGGAGACCTCAACAATATCAGGAAACATTGAAAGGTATTTGCACTTTTTTACCAAAATATACCCACTTTGAGTTGGTGAAGCTGCATGCACAAGATTCCCCTGGGTACTGTAGTTAGTGACAGAAGAAAAATGTGGCCATATTCATAAACTACTATTTTCCTTTTATTTGTTTGAAGATAGGCTGCATTTTACAGATTGAGCTGTCAACATCAAACCATTCTGCAGGTTGCTATTTACTTAGCTACAGAAGTTTTTTAAGGAGAGAGTAAACCGCATAGTTTCGGTGAAGGGAAAATATTTGCCTTCCCCTGTACAATGAAGTTTTATAGTCAACTTAAAAACCTTCCAATTCAAAGTGATATTGAAAGTGATAAATGTTTGCGATTTATGGCTTTTGTTCATCTCCAACCGTTGATGAGTTTTGAAAAAGATTGCTATTAAAAGACATTTGGACATGTACATGGATAGAAAAGGTTTAAAAGCTTATGGGCCAAACGTGGGCAGGGCGTGGGTATGTTGGGCCGAAGGGCCTGTTTCCGTACTGTATGATTCCATGACTCTAAGCCTCTCTATCCCATGAAGTTTCAGTAACTCAATCTTAACGATATACGTTTTTTGCTAATTGATATTGTTTAGCAGTTTGTAAATACATTGCAATAGCTTATCAACCAGATAAGTGGTTTGGAAAAAGGAAATGAACGTTCATTAACATCATGATTTTTTTTCTTTTTGGAAGGCCTTGACTTCAGAGCTGAACATGGCTGAATCACATAGTCAGGAGTATAAGCATGAGAATGACCGTCTAGCCCAAGAACTGCAGAACGTGAAAAAGAAGTATCACAATCAGAAGCGCAAGGAACAGTTGGCTAAGTATGAAATATTAATCAGTGCAGTTATGAGCTTATTGTATTTTCAAAAAATGAATGACTATATACCACTTTTATCCTATCTTCCAAGGTTAAGCAGTTACAATTTATCTGTATATAAAATATAATTTTGTTTTATTCTTCACCCACCTATCATAATTTGCCCTGTTCACATATTACTGAGCTAGATTCTAATTTCTTGACATCTAATACGCGGCTATATTTGTATTGACCTGCATCTCATTATTTCTAATGCTTTACCTTCAGTGAATGAGAAGAGATAGCAAAAAGTCTCATTACTTTACTCCCTCTGTAGGTGGGGAAGAGAGGGAATTTGTGTACTCAGCTGTTATATGAGCAGCGGCAAAGGCTGTTAGTATTAACAGTATTAGCAAAAGAATAATGAAATCTCTTAGATTTAAGTTCATGGTCCATGTGCTTGAATTCTTCTGCTCTGTCTCCTTGGAGATATTGATGACAAGCATCTTTTGTGACGATGCATGGTGTTATTTTACTTCTACATGCAGATTTTTCCCTCAAACAAATCACATTCCCTTATTTAACAAGTCATTTAGTCTTTGAAGGGCAGCACAGTGGCACAGTTGGTGTAGCTGCTACCTCATAGCGCCAGAGACCCAGGTTTGATCCTGACCTCCGGTGTTGTCTGTGTGGAGTTTGCACTTTCTCCCAGTGACCTTGTGGGTTTCCTCCCACATCCCAAAGAGCGTGTGGGTTTATAGGTTAATTGGCTTCTGAAAATTGCCCCTAATGTGAAGGGAGTGGGATAATATAGAACAAGTGTGAATGGTTGAATGATGGTCTCAAACGGCCTGTTTCCATGCCATATCTCTAAACTATACTGAAAAAAAACATGTTTTCCTATTGGGAATGCCATGGCCTTGTGTCTGTCCATGCATTGTGAAGGTTCTTCACCGAAGATAATTTTTTTCTGGTGAGTGTGCCGTCTTTGCGAATATAGCAAAATGGATAAATTATTGGACGAATAATCCAGATCTTTGGAATGAGAATCTAGATACAAAAGTTCAAGTTCAAATGGCAGCTGGCATTACCATCATTACAAATGGGATAGAATCAGACTGGATATGTGAAAACAAAGCTGAGCATCTGAGGAACCTTGTGTGCTGTTAGTATCGATTGTTCCTCCCCCCCCTCAATCAATAATCGCATCCTAGGGTTGAGCCCCCATCTTTTTATTCCTATCAAACCGGGAAACCAGGGAGCCCTGGACTGAACTTAGTAAAGGGCCTGTCCCACTTTCACGACCTAATTCACGACCTTTTTTACTCGTGGACATTTATCATTATGCTAGAAAAACGCCCCGACCTACTTGATGCCACGAGTACCTACGATTAGCATCACGACCTACCTACGACCTACCTACGACCTCCTACGATCTTGTGATGACCATGCTGCGAGTATGAGTCGAGGGCTAACTCGGCAGAGGTCGTGAATTAGGTCGTGAAAGTGGGAAAGGCCCTTAACTTTCCAGCATCACATTTGGTGAACACCCACTGCTTAAAGCCAACCTGCCCCATTCCAGAAAAAAAGGTAAGTGCGATAAGGAATTGTGAAGGGAGACAAGAGCACATGGAAAACAGACAGCTTGGATCTGCATAAAAGGTGATTAATTGGTTACTATGCAAGTAATTTTCAGATTTGTTTTGAAATGTTTAGTTTGTATTGCCTTTTATAGTGTGTCCACATGGATGTTGCATTAGCCAGAAACAAAGGTAAAATGTGGCACAACTGGTGGTTGGGAAATTTACATTGCATTTATTGATATTTCAGTCATATTAGTTATGTGTTTTAAACACAACCCTCTCACTTTTCCAAAATCCAACTATTTGTCACTCTGACCTTCCACCTAAAACAAGCTGCGAGTTTCGTTAAAGCATCAGTTGCTGTGAGCTTTGAGCTATCATCATGAAGTGACAGCTTAAACTAGGAAAAAAAAATAAAGGGCACTTATTTTGCAGCTCGTATTAATTCATTTTGATGATTCTTCCATTTTTACATGAAATTTGAAAATACTAAAATTACTCAGCAGGCATCTGAGAAGAATGAGCTGAGGATATTTTAGGCCAATGATATATTTTAAACTATTCAAAAAATACATTAATGAGAAAGCAAACATTATCTAAAATACCCTTGGTCCATTTTGACATAATACTGTTTTTTTAAAGTATTTTAGATGAAAATGTTAGATACGGGACAAGATTAGCAAGTTTGCTGATTATACAAATGTGAGTGGTTTTGCAGATAGTGAAGATGGTTGTGAAAGATTGCAGCAGGATCTGGATCGATTGGCCATGTTTGATGGAATTTAATACAGAGAAGTGTGAGTTGTTGCATTTTGGGATGTCGAACAAGGGCAGGACCTACACAGTAAATAGTAGGCCTCTGGGTAATGTTGTAGAACAGAGGGATCTAGGAGTACAAGTGCATAGTTCCATGAAGGTCGAGTCGCAGGTAGATAAGGTGGTCAAAAAGGCTGTTGACATTTTGGCCTTCACCAGTCAGAGTATTGAGTATAGAAGCTGGGAGGTCATGTTGCAGTTGTATAAGACGTTGATGATACCACATTTATAATATTGTGTTCAGTTCTGGCACCATGTTATAGGAAAGATATTGTCAAGCTTGAAAGGGTTCAGAAAAGATTTATGAGGATGTTGCCAGGACTAGAGGATGTGAGCTATAGGGAGAGGTTGAGTAGGCTGGTTCTCTATTACATGGAGCACAGGAGGATGAGGGGTGATCTTATAGAGATGTTCAAAATCATGAGAGGAATAGATCAGGTAGATGCACAGAGTCTATTGCCCATAGGGGAATCGAGGACCAGAGGACATACAGTAGCTTTAAGGTGAAGGGAAAAAGATTTAATAGGAATCCGAGGGGTAAATTTTTCTCACAAAGGGTAGTGGGTGTATGGAACAAGCTGCCAGAGGAGGTAGTTGAGGCTGGGACTATCCCATCGTTTAAGAGATAGTTAGGTACATGGGTAGGACAGGTTTGGAGGGATATGGACCAAGGGCAGGCAAGTGTTGGCCAGTGTGGGCAAGTTGGGCCGAGGGCCTGTTTCCACACTGTATCATTTTATGACTCTATGAGTTCAACTTGGATGAAATAACAACGTCATGAGTAACAACACAATCAAATGAAGCTAATTGGATGATGTGGAATTGAGTACAATTGTAGGAATGGGTAGAGAATGGCCTATCGTCTGTATCTGGAGTATGTTAGTGCGGGTGGGCTTTGTAGGTAGTGAGTTCAGACAGTAAACTAGGTCAAGAACAATTTGACCCAATATCTAAAGTTTAGGAGGCTGCCTGTGGGATATGTAAGCTGCAATAAGGGTGACTTTGTTTTGTCAATACCCAAGTTTTAATAATTACTACGGTGTCAAGTGAGTTAACAGCATTATTATTTATAATAGCTGGTTCCTTCAGGCTCAAGGATGACTAACCCATGCAGCAATGTGCAACAGCCATTGGTACATTGATATAAACGATGTACTGTATTATGGAAGACTGAAATGAAAAGAGGATTGTACCATACTATGCTTAAATGTTGCGAGGAAAATCGTGCCCTTCCAACAATAAATATCCTTAAATTCTAAAGCAGTGCAAGACCTCTAAGCTATTTGTCAAATAAAGATGTTACTTTCTGGGCAGCGGTTTTCTAACATAGCGTGCATTATTGTGGCACTATATTCGTAGTGTAGGAAAGAATAAACAATTCATGTTCTTGTGGGAACAATATTATTCAATTAGTGTGAATGCAAGCTGTCTAGACTCCAACAACACATAGGCAGGGGCATGGGCGTAGATAGGCATGAGGAGAGGCAATTCAAAATAGTGATTAGTAAGTGCAGGACAATGACAGCCCTCTCATGTGTTAATGATGAGTACTTTCTGCACTTTGTCTTGGACATAGCAACTATCAGCATCAGACATCTACACAACATTTACTTGTCATAAAAGAATTGCTGTAATCGGACTGAGCTTCCTCCAAATTGAACATTGTCTTTCCTGTGCCATATTTGAGAAAATTTAACTCAAGCTTAAAATAAATTGCTTACTACAGAATATGATGGAATTGTTTTGCAAGGGTAAAGAGTCAGAACCTTTTTCTCAGGCTGGAAATGCCCAACAATAGAGAGCTTAGT